>NC_142923.1:23529000-23683500 GCF_054131065.1 Drosophila arizonae | reverse complement strand
TCTTGATCTACTGCTGTGCAACACTATTTTACAGCACTGACAGCTTTTCTAATTAACTTTATGGACAACATCGAGAAATCAGACTAAAATAACATCGCCCCGGAACACAAACAAAATGGAAACCAACTAAAAATGGCTAACCACATGGCCAGCACCAGAAATGCCATAGAAGAGCCAGAAGCACAAGCAGCAGTGCAGGGGGCGTGGCTTATAGTATGGCTCTGTGGAGGAGCAACTACTCTTATGTTGGGTCGAAAAATGTAACACAAACGTGCCTTGAACGATTTTTGTGGCTTTTTTGCTTTTTGCTCTAAACAACAAAAGCACTTTGTCTGTGCGAAGGGCTGCGCTGTTACAGTCAGCTTATGTCTGAGTGTTAGCGTGTGTGTGTGGGTGTGTGTTTATTGTTTATGTATGGCAACCAGCCAAGAAAAACCCCAAAAAGGCAGCTAACATGAGGCTTTCTAGCGGCAAACTAAGAAAATGCACAAGGAAAAAGTAGAAACACATGTCCGGGTCCGGGAACACAGCATTCAGATGCTCTACCAGAAATCGAGTTCAGTAGACTTGGCCAGACAGCATGTGGCAAGACAGTGGGAGATGATGAACATGTGATTTCAATTGTTTGTATTAACTTATTTCTCGTAGTTTACTAACTTTAAATCAAACATCAAACATTATCAATCAAACATATTATCTCAAGGTTTTGTTTTTAATGTAAAGATTAAAGTTATCTTTAACGGATTTGCTTAAAGACTATCGTTCAACTATTTGATTTGATATTATTTAAATTACATATAGCTCTTGAGCAAAAAACTCGACTTGCCTGAACAAAATCTTGATATGGAAACAAATTAATCAGGTAGGGAAAAAAAATTGTTATCGGTTTGTATATTTTCATTTAATATGATTAATATGCAATTTTTTCAAAAACAGTGAATAAATCCCATAATTTTTTGGCTACTAAAACTAAATAATAATAAATATATATAATACTTATAAAAACAAAAATAAAAACCAAAGTTTTAGGCCTCTATATACAATTTAAGCAATCCGTCTGGAACGACGGTCAGACAAACAGACGGGCAGAGGCTAAATTTACTTCAAGGTGTCTGCCACACCTCCTTCTCCTTATTGCATACAAAGCCATTATTGCAAAGTCCTGATTTCCCATAATATATATAAATATTAAATATGAAATATTCATTTTTAGTATATCAAATAATTATAAGCTTGTTTAATAAGAAACCAAATATATATCTTTAATATTAATATAAATAAATATTCAGAATTAATTTTTATTATTATACAATAATTGTTATAAATTATATACTTAAAAAAAGAAAAGCAAAACAAAAAACAAACATGTGATGAATATTATGTTTTAATTTAAATAATAATAGTTCTTATATATTTTTATATTAATTTATCAATAATATTATTTATTATATATTGCAAAGTAGAAGCCCTAATATATAATAATAATATTTCGCATTTCAAGGTTTTTTTTTTCATCCATTTTCCCAAATATATCATAAATATATCATAATATATAATAATCATATAATATTAATAATAATAATAATAATAATAATAATAATAACAATAATAATAATAATAATAACAATAATAATAATAATAATAAATAAATAAATAAAACATTAATTTTAATTTTTTTTGGATTGTATCCTTAGGAATATATACTCTTTATAAAGTTTCAGATATAAGTGTATCTAATCTTTGGCTTTTCGAACTGTTTGTCTATTTTTGCTTCCACCTTTTTCGATTTTTTTTTTTTTTTTGTTTGTTGTGCTTTTGCCCGTTGTGCTATTGTTGTCACCTAGCCTGCCTTCTTTTGGCCAGGAAAGTTGAACGGGCGTAAGCCGTAAGGCGTGTCTTAACCACTACCCTACTCGATTCAATAGGAAAAACAATCTTCTGGGCATGTGACTCGAAACTGAGCCAGATATTTCGCATTTGACGTCTAAGGTCCTAAGGTCTGGGTGCCTGATGTCCGACCTCTGGCGTCTGACGTCTGAGTTTGGTATCATCATTTGATTGTCAATACATTTTAGTCGCATTTTCAGCGTTGGGATAATGCATGTAATCCGCTATTAAGTGCACATTGTCAATCGACACTCCCACCCAAAGGCGAATTGCGTGTGAGAAAATCTGCAACAATTCTCACGCTGTTCGTCCCCCTCGGCTGCTGCTGCTACTGATGCTGCTATTGTTGTTGTTGTTGTTGTACTGTGCAGTGAACCCATCAATGATTGTTGCTAAATGGTAAATTGTAGCCATAGCCATAGCCATAGAGCCATAGATATAGCCATAGATGTTTGTGAATTGCTTTCATTGCCGACGTTGTCATGTGTTTTTATGCTACATTTAATGTTGGCTTAAGAGCTTTAAAGCTAGCATTGTTGCATTGAGTTGTTGTTCGTTTCTCGCTTCAGTTTGGGTTCTATTCAATTTGTGTTTGGTGTTTGATAAATGGGCGGAAGCGGTCTGTAGGGCTTGGTCAATCGCAAATGGCCAAAATAAAGTTGAGCATGTTCGTAATATGCAAATCATTTAGTGACTCAAGTGAGACTCATTTACATGTATCCATTGTCGGACAATAATAGTGTATGAAGTGGAGAAAGGTAGAGAGTTTTTTAGAGAATCGTGTAGAAAAGGCTTAGAGGCAGGCAAAAGCAGCTGAGAGATTTGTTTAGGCATGGATAGGTAAGTGCTCTGGCTTTTAAAATTTATAACAGAAATCCAAATTATTTAAGTCTACGAACTACAGACTATCTTCTATTTTTAGTTGACTTTCATTTGTTTAAATCTCAAACATTTGCTGCTTAATTAAATTACTCCATATTTAATTTATAGTCAGCTTTGGTCTATGTGAGAAAATAACAAAATAACTATAAAACTAAACTAATAAATAGTATGTATTTCCATTGCTCTTTGTTTTTTAGAAGGTTAAAATATTATTTATACTTCATAGTTTTGTCTATCTGAACAAATTCTATATATATATATATACCTAATTTATATATTTTTAGCCCATGAAATATTAATTATCTAATATTTCTATTTATTTTTATGGACAGTTCATTAAAAAAATTAAAATTTTATATTTTTATTTATCTATGAATCGCAAGGCCATTAAATACAAAAATAATGAATATAATCTATAAATTGAAGAACATTTTTTCAGATTTTCAGATTTAACATCTTGCAGTGTGATGTACTCTGTAGTAATTAGAAAAAACAGAATGCGGATATATTTAGTTGTCAAAACTTAATGCATCATTTTAAGGCTAAAATTTAAATAAATTATATAGTTCTGGTATATTTCAACAATTCATTTCAAATATTTAGCAGGCTATGCCAATTTATATTATTATTTATTATTATTTTTATTCTTTTGTTTATTTTATTTGTTTGTACTTTATTGTTATTATTAATATTAATTTGTTCATTTTTGTAAAAATATTTATAAGACTAACTAATATAATTATTAATTACTAATTATGAAATAAATAATAAATTATGGACTTTCGAATTTCTGAAAGTTATCTATCTCTTAAATATTAAATGTTGAGATCTAAGCGTAATTTGAATACTGAAACCTAGATCTCTTTGCCTCAGCTGAGATCCCTATTATATAAATATATGTAAATAATACAAAAATAAAATCTAATTTAAATTTGGAATTTTGACTAGCTTGTTGAAAGCTAAACATATTTAAAGAAAATATATGTTTAGCTTTCAACATGTAATTTTTGATCACATATTCAGTCTGCCATATATTGTGATTAGAATCAAATTCAGTGTCTCCTTCCCATACACTTTACTGCCTAATTGAAATCACCTCTACTCACAAGCAAACCCCACAGTGCTCTTGACTCGCTGGCAAATGAAAGTCACGCTTCCATAATTTATGCACTACACCCAAAAAACGTTGTTCAAAAATCAAGTGCCGTCATTTGAATTGTCTGCCTTCTGCTTGATGGAGAAAGTGAGAGAGATAGACAGATAGAGAAGGGTAGACCGTGTGAGAGAGAGCTCCGCATAATTTATAATCAGCTTAATGACAACTACAACAAAAGGAGCAAAGGCACTTGGAGCATTCCCATGTCAGCCTGTGAGCTGTGCAGACTCCAGCTAGAGAAATGTGCCTTGCGGCATTTTTGGTTTTTGAGTTTAATGTAATTTATGCCCGGGTAGGAAGCCCGGCTAATTTGTTGCATAATTAAATGAATTTGGCTAGCAAAACAAAGACTTGCGGCTAGCCCCCAAAGCCCCTTTGCACTTACCGTCTTTATTCATGGCCGATTGAAAGCACTTGGCTAGGCGGCAGGCGCGGCACTGATTCCGATGTGTTTTGTCCACGGGACAGCGACCCTTGAGATCACCTGTTGCCTTGCAGGTGTAAATCCGATTGCGATGAATGCTGCGCTTGAAGAAGCCCGAGCAGCCTGTAAAGCGGACAATCAACCATAGAGCAAGGGCTAAAATGGAATACTAGTGCTCAGACTTACCATCGCAACTGTAGATGCCATAATGTTTGCCCGAGCTGCGATCGCCGCACACCTTGCAAGGTATGTCCAGCAGGCGATCGCCAGCTGTGAATAGATATGAATTATAATAATTAAATTTTATATATAAATGTGATATTTATTAAATATATACATATAAAGAGCTATTTTATGGTTTATATTTTAAATTTTATATTTTATATTTTATATTTTATATTTTATATTTTATATTTTATATTTTATATTTTATATTTTATATTTTATATTTTATATTTTATATGTTATATTTTATATTTTATATGTTATATTTTATATTTTAAATTTTATATTTTCTATTTTATATTTTATATTTTATATTTTATATTTTATATTTTATATCTTATAAGTTAAGATAAGATAAGATATAATAAAATATAATAAATATAATGTAAAAAAAAGTCTAATACTATTAATACCAGAAAATATAGTTAAATATAATATTAACAATATATTTCCTTCAATCGATCCTGTATTTCATATATTATCATGCTGTTCATAAAGTCGCAACTATTTTCTGATCTTGTGAAACATTCCATTCGCATGCCACAAACTGTGCGGGCACACTGAGCCGTGTATTTAAGTGTTCTCGTGTCGCAATATATCCGCATATTTAACTTATATTTAGGAGCTAAGCCCGGCGTCAAAGCCCACGTTAGGTAAACACGCTGTGGCACGCACAAAAGTTGCTGCATACTTTGCGGCACGGCTGCCCTTTATTTGCCTGCCACATGAGTATGGCTGTGTATTAGTCTGTGTGTGGGTGTGTGCGTGTGTGTCGCGGATTAGCAAGTGAAAATTGCACAAAGCTAGCACATAATGCAAGTTATATGATGTTAGCCCTTTTGCGAGCGGCACACACGCTTCACAAATTAAGTTGAACACTCGGACACTTGTCAAAATAAAACGCGGCCGTTTGCGTTTGTTGTTGCTCTGCTCTGTGTTTTTTTTCCCGGCGGGGTCCTTTGTCCTTTGTGACATTTGACATATTGTCAACTGTCGGTTGGGTTTCCGGCTGCGGCTGGGTTGCCTCTGGTCTCTGGTTGCGACGCGTGTTGCCAATTTTCACACCCTGCGCATCGCCAATTGTCCGCTGCGTGTTAACACCTCTCGAGTGGCTGTGCGTGCCCAGTCTCGAGTCCTTCACCCCTGACCCTGACCCCTTGGGGTGGCACACTCTGCAGTCTATATAGTTGTTGCCTTTTGCTTTTTTGTTTTCTTTTTTAAAAATTTTTTATTGTTGATTTTAAATATTTTTGTTTATTTATGCCGTGGCATTGGCGTCTCTATTTTTTCCTCTCCCCCTCTCTCAGTCTCACTCTCGTTTTTGTTAGTTTAGCAAGTTGCGTCAACTCTCGCATAATGCGTGCGAGCGGGTTATATCTAAGTTTGCACTGGTCTACAATATGCTTTTTGACTGGTATGGAAATCTCTGCATTGTTTTCATAGGCTAAAAAGGATGCCCCACTCAGCTCAGTGGGTGTGGGCGAACGTGGGATTTGTTCAGCTCGGGCGTGGGAATAGCGAATTAGGCAAATCAAAATGGAAGTAATTGAACTGAAGTAACTTCAGCATCGGTTGCATCTGAATGAAATGTACAGATTTTTTATAGTTAAAATAATTTTAAAGCTAATTTTGTTTTCAAGTAAATATTATAAAAACAGATTTGATTATTATTTAAATTTTAATTATTAAAACCAATTAAAAGCTATTTTTTTTAATAAATATTGAAAAATATAAGTGGATAATTAATACCAAGGATGCTATAATCAAAGACTATTTCAGGCAAAAATAAAATGAATTAAAATTGAATGAATTAAAAATATATATATAAATGTCAACTAAGATGGATGATATATATAAAAAAATTGTAATAATACTTACAAAAAGGAATAATAATAAATAATATTAATATAAATTTTTATAATAATAAAGATTATATAGAACTAAAACTGCATTTCTGATAATAACAGCCACAATGGAAATAAATATTTTTATATTAATACTCATATTAACAATAATAATGAAATATATAATATAAAGAACACAAGTACAACAAAAATTCTCAAAAAATGTCAATAAAATAAAATTGCAGCAATTATATGAAATATTTGTAATATATTTATTAAATTTATATTTATGAATTTTCTTTATTAACTATATTTTGAACTATACTTTTTTTTAATAAATCAAACAACAATTATGCTAAAAATAATTTGTTGTATATTTGTAATATACTTTTAAAATTCTAAAATTATATGAATTAAGGTACAATGATTGTTTTTTTTTTTTTTTTGTTTTTTTAACTATATTTATTTTAGTAAATCAAATGCAGTTTTAATTTCAATTAAGATTTGTAAAAATCTTTTAACAATACGGAAAGTATTATTACATTTCTAGTTTAATTTTTTATTTAAATAAGCAGTAAATATTGTAATATGTAATTGATAATTTCCTATGATGCCTCAAGTAATCTTAAAAATCAGCAATGAACATTATAAATTGCAGCTCAACATTATAAATTCCTTTGAATAATTATTTAAATAAATTTTTTTTTTTTTTAACTTCAGATTAACACGAATGTTTACTTTAGTAGCACATAGAGGTGCAAAAAGTAAATAATTAATAATTTTAAATAATAATAATTTTAAATAAGAGCATCAAAAAGAAAGAATATTAGACACGTTCATAAAATAATTACAAATATTATTTATATGTGTATAATGTATTATTTATATTAATTAATAGCTAATTCAATTTTTTCCATTTTTAATTTTTTTTGTACAAATAATTATACTTATTTTAATTCTTTATTGTATTCAAATGTATATTTTTGTTTCATATGAAGATTTATTAATTTATTATTTATATTATATTTATTTAATCATCAATTTTTTTTTGTATTTCAGTGTATTTTAAAAACATACTATCGTAATTTCTTTGATATATTTTATATTTTGTCGTATAATTAACGGTTTACTATTGCTTCGAAATAGCGACGGCTTGCTGAATCACTGAAAATTCCGTCGGTGTTACGGGTGGCTCTTCAATGTTTACCTGTGCCCATTTTCCGTTGGTGGAAATATTTAAACCCTAAAGTATCCAGCGTGGTTAAGTTTATGTTGACAGCGCTAATCACACGAAATATTTAACTGGGATTTGGTGAATTTTTAGTTCGAGCACAATTAGCACTGGGAGATCACAAATCACAAATCAAAATTTGACTAACGCACGCGAAAAATTGTTGATTACGTTTGCCGACGCAAAGGACGACGACGCAAAGGACGACGACAACGACGGCGACGACGACGCAGCTGCTGCGGAGCGGATGCGGATCGTTTCGGCTGACGGACCAACTGTGAATGGCGCAGCCAGCAGTGGCTGAAGCTGAACCGGTGCCGCAGCCAAAAGCAGAGCAGAGCAGAGCAGAACAGAGCAGAGCAGACCGCCAATTACGAAAGTGAAGCTGCCAAAGGAGAGGTCCTTTTTTGCAGTCAATTTGACAGGATGCAGAGCAAAGCCAAAGGCAGCCAACAAAAAAAGAAAAAAAAAAAAAAGAAAAAGAAAGAAAACCCACCCCAGCCACCCACCCACCCTCGGTGCGATGCTACGGCAAAGCCACAGCACAGGACAGGACAGAGCACAGCACGGAAAAGCCCGAAACCGAATGAGGAAAAGGCAAAATGAAAATGTGGAAAGCGCAGCGCGTTGCGAAAAACCAAAACGTCGACGAAAAAGTCGAAAATTTACGAAAAGCTACCAAATGTTACATTTCATCCCCTGCGAGAGTGGGCGCCACAAAGGGTATGCAACGGCAAAGGACATGGCTCGGGCAGAGGCGGGCAGCCAACCGGAAAACGCCCTTTTTTCTGCGCCTGCCGCCTGATGCGATTACAGCAAATGAGGAGACTTCCTGCCGTCCACCATTTTCCAACTTTTTTTTCTTTGCACACACACACACACACACACCCACATAGAGACTCACACGCACATGCACACGCACACGCACACAGCGACATATCCTGTGGCTTTCGACAATTCACCACAAAATGTCAAGAATGATGAAAAGCTAGCGACGGAACGAGGCGACATCGTCGTCGTCGTAGCTGGAGTCGCTGACGTTGACGTCGTCGTTTGCCTGTGTATTGGTAATGGCATCTGTTGTCTTGCTCTCTCTCGCTCTCTCTTTCCCTGGCTCTTTGTATATATGTGTCCTGCTTGCGCCTGGCCTCTTCCACTGTGTACCTCTGTATTTGTGCCACAGCAAATATCTTTGCCGGCAGAGGTCGCTGTCGTGACTGCTGCTGCTGCTGCTGCTCTTCGGGCTGATGCCTCGCTGGCTTCTCTTCTGCCTCTGCTACTTTTTTCCTTTTATTCTTTTTGTCTTATTTTTGGTTCGTCCTGCGCTTGTAGGCTGTCGGATTATTAGTTCTAAAGTCAGGATCTCAGCTGTGAGTGGCGCTACAATTTTGGGGCATATGGGAACAGCCCAAATGTGGAGTGAATTGAAGAATGGAATAAAGTGGGGGAAATATGATGTGTAGCTTGGATGGACAAGTTTAGAAATACATATATTTCAATTATATATTATTATTCCAAATAATTATTTATACAAATATTTACATTTTTATTATATCATATGTGTTATATATTTATATCATTTATTTAAAATATATAAATTTTTAGTTGTATTAAGCTGAATGGCATTAAGTCGATAGTTAAATAGTATGTATTTTACATAGTATGTATTTTTTATTGGAAATAAACATTATAGTGGTATTTTATTAATATTAATAATTTAAAATTAACAATAATATCTTGAGTTGGGTTTTAGGACAATGCTCTACTGCATTTTGCTCAACACAGAAATGGTAATCACGGCTCAGAAATCTGTTTTAAGAATTTTCCAATGCTATAATCAACAACTGTTTCGAGTTAGTCATATTTTGCCCATAAAATCCTATCAGCAATAACTTTAATTATTTTGAATTATTATTCTATAAAATGATTAATTAATCTGCTTGCACTTTTGCATACCACTGTATGTACCAAATTTTATTTATTAATATTTTTTTATGTATCATATTATCTTCTAGCAAACTTATATATGAAATATGTATATTGTAGTTCCTTCAATGATTCTGTGTAGCGTATTCAGTTGGGGATAGTCAAAAATATGTCGTATGCATGCTATATGTATGTATGCATTCAGCTATGTATATATATGTGCGTGTGTGAGATTTTCATGTATGTGTGTGTATGTGTGGCGCTGCGAGAAATTCGCAATGGCGTTTCCTGGGCTGGCACTGGCTGGTTGTTGTTGGTATGTTGATAGGGGTTGATTTACTGACTCGCATCTAAATTGAAATGACTTTTGTGACATTGTGTATTGGTTGCACACACACACACACACACATACACACCTACTTTTATATGTACATGTATATGTATATATTCTTATATAGTGAATAATTTTGCGTAGGCAGGAGTCAGCTTAGCGGACAACGTCTTCTATATCTATGTATATATATATGTATAAAAGTATGTATGTATGTATATATGCATGTATGTTTGCCATTTTGTGGGTGGAGTCTTGTAAATCGGTATTTTGGCTATAACTAGCGGAAAGGAGCGCGGCAGCTATTACACAACCCATTTGGCAGCCGCCGGTTATATAGCCGCATATACTGTTATACACTAATCCAACCATTCCACACACTTACACATACAAACTCACATACACATAGGCACGTTGAGTCCAGCCCGTCGCTTTGATACAATCCTGCGGTTATATTAACCAGTCAGAATGCAAAGTCATTTGACGCAACGCCAGCGTTAACTCATACTCCACATCCGCTGCTCGGCATCTCCTCCCATCAAATACACACACACACACATACGTACACATATACACATATATGCACACTCACATGCCAAATTTGCGGCATCAAGAAGTCGCATTTTTTCTATGCCCCAAAAACTCTCCGACCTCGCTTCGCTCTCCGACCCACCACAATTATCATTGTGTGAGTGCTTGGCATTTAGCCACGCCTCTTAGTGCAGAAAACTCACCACTTTATCAGTTGCAGCGCCTGCGCTCTGCTCTCAGTTCGAATTGTCGTAGATTCGAATGAAGTTCGAAACGTAGCAGGCGAACGAATTGCTGTCAGCGCTGCTCGGCTTAACCCCTGAGCGCTGTGTAGTCGACTAGCTCATTCTTTTCATATACCTCAAACAAATCAGAAGTGTTTCAGCACTTCAAAAGTTTTTTCTTTTTGTTATTTTTTCTTTTTGAAAAATAACGCACCGATTTGCCAGCTGTGAAACGGAATCTTTGCCGGTAAACTGAAATCAAATAATGAAAAAAAAGCTAAATAAATAAAATAAAAATTATACAAAAATTGTATTTTCAGCACAAAGCAACAAATCACCATGGACGGATACTCGCAATATAACAATTCCCAGTTCGGCTCCAGGCAATGCTTTAATTGTCCGAACGGCAATTGCTCTCGTATGGGTGGATCACCGTCATCGGGTTGCCCCGGTGGCAATTGCTGTCCTGGTGGCTTTTGTATGCGCGACAGACCCGTTCCACAGCCATCGTGGCATACGAACCATGGACGTCAGCAATAAGGAGCTGGACGCATCCATTTCTGGCAAATCGGCGCGTGATTTCAACTAAATAGAATCGCGCATTCTGAATCGGACACATCTCTCATCACTGGATGGCAACTTTGTTTAGTCAATAAGATACAATTTTTTAATGGACCCAAAACGTTAACAACACAACGACACAGAGCACACAACACATACACATTATTACATATGTATATGGCTCTCATGAGAGAAAAGAATAAAAATTATGGAATATATTTCTTTGCTAAGCTTGAGAGGGAGCACTGTTGTTTAGACGAGGTCCTCTGGTTGCTCTTATAGCAGCTCTCTCATTAGATCGCGTTGTCTCTCTTTGAGTTAACGAAATAAAGCTTTTAAAGCAGCATTGGAAGCAAGTAGTTGAGCATGTAGTGCAGTTGTATTCGTATTGGAAGTAGGCATCCAGTATAGTGTTATACTCTAGTCTACTCGTGTCCGTTGTGTGATTGTTGCGTTTGCGTTCGTGTTCGTTGTGTGATTGTTGCGTTTGCGGCTGCGTCGCTTGTTAAATATTCATATAAGTTCTATTCTATTTGTTTTAAATTAACACGTTATTTCTAAAGCAACGTTTTTTAAATGCACATTTAATTAACTTAATTTAAGAGGTTCATTTTAGTATTGGTGAGCTCCTCAGTATTCGAAGTTGTGCTTTTAGTCCCGTTATTAAGTTGACTATTCTTGCGCGAGTGTGAGTGGAAAGAGCAGCTGTGGGCTATATGTTATTTAAGTTATTCGACTTAGCGTAGGCGCGAACAGATTTAGTCGAGCGTGCGCGTATAATTTCGCTTAAATATATTGTAATTAAGGAACGATATTGTTTTTGTTCTATTCATGACGAGTTTTCATATTTTCTTCGAGAATTAAGGTATGTATAAATAATTTATTGAGCTTTTTGTCAGTTTTTGAGTTAATTTTGATCGAGAGAAATGGATTTGAGTAGATATGTTGTGCTTTTGATCTCGTCATTGTTGTATGCTTGTATGTGTGTGAGAGTGTATAGATGCATATTAGATGATGCGAGAGGAAGAACCGTTGTGATTTTGTTTTTGCATTAATGATTTCGGCTATTGATGCCGCCTGATCAACCACTGTTAATGCCTGTGTGTTCTCTTAAGAGTTGTGAGCTATAAAAGAGAGATAAAGTATAGTATAAGAGTATATTAAATAGAATAAATAAAAATTGTACTACCAAAAAAAAAAAAAAAAAATAATAATAACATAAATCATGATGTATTTTTGTATTTTTCATTTTTGTGTCTCCCCAAATGAAATGCAGCTTTTTAACATTATTCATTTTATTCAATTGTTGTTTTGCTTTTTCGCATATATTCTTATGACACGAACTAACAAGTAATATATATATATATATATATATATATGTATATATATTTTTTTTTTCATATAATATATAATAGTTATTTGGGTTCGTTTTTTAGTCGTGTTGGATTTTTCTGTGGTGTTCTCTTGTATTGGACTTAATTGGCTAAGGTTCCTTCATCGTAAAATTATGTTCTTTTATTTTGAAATGTAAGAATTTCTGGCTTAGTCTTTGGATAGTTCTTGAAATGTGTTTTTTGTTTTGTTTATTTTTCTTTAGTTGTAGAATGTGCTTATTTTGCCTTGTTTTCATAAGTCTTCTTGAAAATGTACTTAATTGTTGTTGCCTCAGGCTCGGGAGCCTTAACAAATCTGTTCATGGGAGTTTTTGCCTTGTTTAAATTGAAATATGTTATTTATGTGTTGTTAGAACAACAATAATTTTTGTATATAGCCGTCACATGTATATAATATTTGTAAATTATTATCAATGCAACATGTAGATGCTCTACAAAATACCGAATATATTTTAATAATTTTTGTTTTGTTTAATTACCACTACGACATTTTTTTAACTAAATATTATTATTATTTGTTCTAAATCTCATTTATTGTTTGCTTCATTATTTGTCTTTTATATATACAAAGTTTTTTAGGTTTAGAGAGCCAAAGTAAGAGGCTGTAGAAAATGAAAATGAATATGAAAATGAATAAATAATTAATCAAAAATATATATTATAGTTACAGAATGGAAAAAGTTGAAATTAAAAAAACTCTCTGACACCACACATAAAAAAGTGTTTAACTTCCTGTTTAACTTTAGCTTTTTACTTGTTTAGTTATCTCTCAGTTGAATTAATAAGCAATTTAAATTATTGCTTTTATATTTACGGACTCATTTAATACATTTACAATTTAATCCATTGCTTTTTAATCAAAATATCCTTGTTCATTTGGAAGTTAAATGTCTTTTTATTTATTTATTTTTTTTAATACTCGGCTTAGGTAGTTTCTCTTCACTTTTCTGTTGCTGTTGTATATGTGTATAAATCTTTAGTGTGAGGTTTGTGTGTTGTGTGTGCTAATTAGGTGTTTTCTTCCCTTTTTTGTGTGCTCCATAAAAATCTGTCTCCAAATGTGGTTTGATTACATTATTTACTAGAAAATTCATTGAAGTTCAGTTGGTTTTTTGTTTTCTTGTAATTGATATAACTGGCGGTGCTTGTTTGCTTGTTTGTTTATTGGTAAGCTAATTATTGATTTTGGATTCTGTTTATGTTTTGGCTACTACATACATTCCCTATCTTTATACTTTTATAGTGTTCTATATTCATTTACTTCATATAACAATATTTTATTGTGCGCTAGTGGCATCACTAAGCAGCTTTAATACATGCGCAAAATTTGGATGCTACACACAAAATGTTTATATATATTTAAATATTTATATAATTTATATAATTACACAATTCAATTAATACTTCACTACAATTTTCAATGATTGTGGCGTATAAGCAATATTGTTTTTATTGTTTTATTCGGTGTATAATAAATAGTTAAAATTAAGTATACAAAAATAATATTGCAACAAGTTTTGTTTTACTTTCTTTTTACTAAAAAAAATAGTAATTTAAAATCATATAACAGCCTTTGGTTGTTTATTTTTTAGCGCAACACATTTTTTGCTTTTGGTTAAAAAATATACTAAATAAATATATAGTTATATAAATATAAATAAATTAGTCGTATTTAAATGAATGCCCCTAACGTCTTTTACAGTTACAATAGTTTTTTTCTGCAATAGAAAGTGAACGTAGTTATCGAAATTCGTTATTGAATCATAGGTAATCGTAGACCCCGTTTTTTGTTTTTTAATTGTCCAGGGAACTCGCACGCAACTGGCTATAGCAGGCCTGGCATACCCTAACTGGCTTCAGAATACGCAAACGCGATATTTCCGATTCGAAGCGACTGCACTTATTGCAAAAGACCTGACCACAATTGCGACAATGATGCTTCCGTTCATACAGTGTAAATCTGAAAGAAAATAAGATATGCAAGTATATTTAATATTATTACGAAGATCAATCAGAATATAAAGGCATTAGGCTGATCTACATACAAATTAGAGGTGTTTAAATTACGATAGAATAAGGGATTATATATACACAAGCATAATACCTTATTCTTTCGTAATTACATAAGAAGTAAGAAATTTCACGCATAGGCCTTAAGAAACTTGCAGAGCAAAAGCCACTCAAAAACCCTTTAAAGCTAATAGTATAACTATTGACTTAGACAGACTGTTGCTACTTCATTATACCCCGTAGTACGTCTATTATTTCTATTATTTCATAACTTGATTCCACATAGTCTTTTGTATATTCATTTCCAATATACACAGCATATTTCGAATGGGAACTTACTTCACATGACACTTGACACACTGCTCGGCGCCCTCATCCTTGAGCCAATGATCGGCTACGCCGCGACCGGGCTGCTCTGTGACGCTCCAAGAGAAAATGCGGCCACGTGCATCGCCTGTGCAATTAAAATGATTAATGTTAGTCTGAGGGAATAGTCTGTTAATATGTTTGTCTCCTGCACTCACCTACGTAAAGAATCTTATGATCTTTGGATACTGTCAGAGCTGTTATGCTAGCTGGTTCGGCATTATCTTTGCGATCATAGGCCGTGTGCATGGTTAGCTTTGATCTGAACATTAATTGACGTTGCCACTTAAAGCCTGGGGAAAATATGATGCAAAATGTTAGTAATAGTGCGAAGCATTCGGATAGAACGGAATAGAAATGTTTTGCTCTCGCGGGTAGGTTTTAGATTGTTTGAGTTAAAGCACCTTTTCTAAGCGCCTGCTCGCCGCGATGTCTGTCGTTGTCCAACATAACGAAGCCGTCTGTTAAGCTGGTGTCCGATTTGCTAGGACGAATGCTGTGCTCCTCTGTAAAGGGTATACCAGAAGCATTAGTTAACTATCAGAATTGATATTTTGATATACTTAACTCACCATCATTTGTTTTATGCTCTGAACTGCCGCTGGCTCCCTCTACCGTGGCCGATTTCATTTCATGCAGCGATTTAGCACCGCTAATGGAGCTCTTTCTGCGTTCCGCTGATGTTTCCACTTTAACTGATTGACTGGACTCATTGCTGTGCTGCGACGCTTCTGAAATGCTGCTCTCCGAGGCAGACTTTACAATCTCTGAAAAAGTTTAAATAGTTTTTGATTGTTACTTCAATCAATTAAATTCTGTTAACCAACCATGATCCGGTTCAGGCTGTGAGAGGCTCTTCATTTGCTTGAAAATATTCATCTTGTCTGACTTATTGTGAGATTCATCAGCGGAGCCTGCGTCGGGCTTGTCCTGCGAGTTAACTTCCACGCCACGCTTCAGCTTCCGGTCGATGGGAACTTGAGTGTGCTCCAGCGACCACATCTGCATGGAACAAGAAATGTTATCAAATCAAGATATAATAACAACTGTTGAGGTGTGGCCCACTCACCCTGACAACACCATCGGTGGACCCCGTCATGACCACATTTTGCTGATCCCATTCCCGTATTTGGGAGAAGGCAACACACAGGATTTGCTGCATGCGATCGGCGCTGCCCACGCACGTATTGACCATGGCCAGAGCATCGCCATTGATGGACCACACGTGCAGCCAGGTGGCCGAGCAGGTGGCGATTTCACCACTGAGATCGTTGATCGCAACGGCGGACACAACGCCCGCATGGCCGCGCAGTTGGCGCACAAATGTAAAGCGTGACATGTCCCAGACAATGGCAGTTCCATCTCGAGATCCAGACACAATGACATTGTAGGCAGCGCTGGCAGCCAAGCAGGTCACCGCATCCGTGTGCCCATGCAGCGAGTGACGCACGCTGAGACTTTTGCGATTCGCGTCGAATTTCCAGATGGTCACCACGGAGCTGGTGCCGGCAGTGACAATCATTTTGGCATTGGGACAGGCGCACGTCAGTATCTCGCCCGAGTTCTGGGCCGCCGCCTCGGAGACGAAGGAGGCGCGATCCGTGTCGTAGAGGCCCACGCGCAGCGAATGATCGGCAAAGCCCCAGGCAATGTATTTGGTATACGATGGCGGCATCATCACCTTATTCTGCTCCACGGCAAAGACCGTTTTATCCGGCTGCAGTATTTGTCCCACGGGACCCTTCAGCTCCTTAATGGGCTGTAGACTAGGCTTCAGATTGTCCAGATTGTGGAAGAACAATCGATCCGTTTGCAGCACAGTGCTGTTGCCCTGTATCAAAGCCGTGGGATCGATCAGCGCCGAGTGCCGCGAGTTGGCCATTTTCTTGGCTGGATGGGCCTTCTTGAAGAGCTGCTTCGGTATTTGGCCAAAATTGTTTATGAAGCCAATTGTGGCATTCTTTTTAAGCGGATCATCAATGCTATAATAGTCAATAATTAATATATTTCCCTTTTCTTGCCACAATGATGAAACTCACTTGTAAATATCGACATTGCCTTCGTAGAAGAGATGATGGAACACATTGACTGCCTCCACAGCGGGTGGGCCTTGCTGCTTGCAACCAAAGATCAAATCAATCCACTAAAAAGAAAAATAATGTTAGAGAATTGCCGTTGCTCTCTATGTGATTCTCATAGTTTAAACAATTCACAGTAATTCACTTACCAAATGTAAATTCTGACTAACATAGTCGCATTCCAGCGCACTGCGATGCAGCCGTATAAATTCCCTGGGATCCTGCTTGGCCCAGGGCGGTAATATGACATGATTTAGGGTCTCCCCGTTCTGCTTGGTGCCCAGATCAAAGTTATTGAAATTGCTCAGAAACTCGGGCAGGTAGAAGAACTCGGGTATTAGCTCCTTGACATCAGCCATATTTAGCTTGGATGCCGACAGCCACGCCTCCTTGATGCTGTGGAACATGCGATCCGCCAGATCAAAGTGTCCGCCCTGCAGTTTGAGGAATGGCTGTGCGAACGGCTCCAATCGCACCAGGTACGAGCAGACAATCATGGCCGAGCTGTAATGTGTGCCATAGTGATAGGGCGGTGTTTCGCCGTGCGGATCGTCCCATTCCTTGAAACGCTTCTGGAACTGCTCCAGGCGTTCATCCGATTGGGCGCCCATGGGCCGTGAGAAGTCACGGAACGTCTTCGGATTCGTGAAATCCAACTCTTCGGAATCATAATCGGCCAATATCCAGGGAAACACTGGGTACTGCATGAGATCGTTGTAGCTGCGACCAGCGAGTGTGTTCAAATGCATCAGGTACTGGAAATTTGAGATCTCGCCGCGAACCCAGCGCTGCGTCACCGATGTCTCGCCAATCAAACCACTGAACAGACCCGAAGTCTGCTCCACGCTGGCCGTGCGCTTCTGGCCGGCCACCGATTGCTGGGCATTGTCATTGAGTGCGGTGGCCAGGGCCAGAAACCGCTGATTCACCTTGTTGCGCACCTTTCGCGGGAAGCTCAACAAATAGTTGCGTCCATCCTCAGAGAACACCTCTAGAGCAATGGGCTGCAGGAGGTAGCGTCGCTTGTGCACCTCGCGTATTTCCTCGTAGGCAAACTTCGAGCATTGCCTCAACTTGTGGCTGACGGCGCGCGAGGTCGACGAGGTTTGGCCGCCCGAGTTGGGTATGATGGGCTCGTAGGCGCCGGGCGGGAGCGTGTCTATGTCGCGAATCTCTCTGTTCTTGAGCAGCGTGAAACCATCCACAATGTAGCAATGCTCCTTGCCGAACAGCAGCAGACCCTCGAAGGTGTCCAGGCCCTGGACACGCGCACAGCGAAACATGAAGCTGATCTTCTCTTGCTCCTCGAGTAAGCGCAAAAATGTCTCATTGTCGCTGGTCATGGACGTGTCCTCCTCCTCTTCATCGTCGTCCTGGGCAGTGCCGTCCAGTGATTCCTGATAAGGTGCACCGTGAGCCAGCAGCTTGGGTGAGACAGGCGGCGGTGGCGTCGATGTAGAGCTGCTTGCCTCTAGCCGGTGCACATTTGTTGCCTCCAGCGACGATTGCTGCTGTATCAAATGCTGCTCGGCCTCTGCCAAGATTCGGGGCTGTTGCTGCCCATGCAGAAAGTATAGTTTGCTATCCAGGCTGGAGGCCACCTTGTACTTAAGCTGACGATTGTCCGCCAGCTCCAACTCAGGTCGATAGGGATAGTGCAGATAGAAGAGCTCATTGCGCATTGTCTTTTTGCGCATACGGTGCGGTCCCTCGGTCGTGTCCATTACCCACTTGTCGAGCGTACAGCAGCCCTCCGGACCCCAGAGACCCCGTTCACGCGTCAGCTCCGTTTCGGACTGCACCCAATCCTGGTAGACGTAGCGCTGTGTGTGCTGCAGCATTTGCTGGTATTGCTTGGTGCGCAGCTCCAGCAAATCCTTGATCAGCTGCACATGTATGCCCGTGGATTCGTAGGCTGACTCCCTGCTCATATTTGACTTGGTGCGCACCAGCTCATCCTTTTTCACCTTGGTGCGACTGGCCAGACGGGTCAGTCCACCCGTCACCTTTTGTATCTTGGACTGGATTTGATTGTGCAGCTCCCAGGGCACACGATACGAGGCCTTGCGTTCGGCATCCACGTAATTGAACCAGAGCTTTGAGGCCAACTCCATGACCTGTTCGCGCGTTGTCTGCAAATCGGGTGCCTTCGCATTGGCTGGGGGTGGGGTTAGCGTTATCTTGAAGACTTCCTCAATGGCGGGTTTCTTGCAGACGTACAGCTCCTCCCAGACACGAAAGGCGGCGCCCACGATTAAGTTGCGACCCTGGAAAAGATTCATAATGAATAAATTGCAATTGATTCCATGGAAATTACTCTTCGGACTCACCTGCAGCTGATTGAGATCCTCGTCTTTGGGCTCTGTTGTCTCCGTTTGGGGATTCACGTGCCAGGTGGTATTCCTGCTTGTAGCTGGCTCCAGTATAATCTTCATGTCAGCCGTCAGCTGCATCAGGCAATAGGTGAGGCAGCCAATGAACTCCAGCTCGTGGTTGCCGGCCCCAAAGATGAGCAGACGATGTTGGATGATCTTGTGCAGCGCCTCCAGGACACTCATCTGTTCGGCTATCGAGTCGTCGGTGGGACGGGAGAGCAGAAAGAGTATGCTCCGGTTCAGGGAGTGATGCAGCTGCTCCAGCGACAATGAGGAGGACCTGCGCTTGGCCTGACCAATCAGCTTGATGATAAAGTCGAAGATATCGTGCGGATTCCGCGTCAGGCAGCCCTGCCACAACTTGTCCACAATCCGCGCCGTCAGGTAGAACACATTCGGCGCAATGTGCTGCGTGTGACTCTGGAGCAGTGGCACCAAGGGCAGCGCTGCCTGCTCACCCACCAGCACATCGGCGGCCAGCAGATGATCCATGAGAGCGATAATGATCTGGGTTTGGTATTGCACCTGCAAGGGCAGCTCAGCTGTTTCCGGGGCAGCGTCTAGCACCAGGTCTATGACAGGTGTCGTCTTGCCGTGCATGTTCAGGCCCAAGGAGTCCACCACAATCACACGCAAGAAGTCGATGACGCACTTGCGCACGGGATGTGTGGTTAATTTCGGTTGATTGGCCACGGCTGCGTGCAGCGCCTCCGGCGTAGGGAGTACAAAGCTGCTGCCCGTGCCGTCGGTGGGCGTGGATGTGCCACTGTTTGGCTCCGAGTCGCCAGAGCGTGAAACCTGCGGAAAGAGCACCGCAACCAGAGAGGTGACCACATCGGCGGCCATCATAACGGGCGTGAAATCGCTGAGATTCTGATAGAGGCTGAACAGCAGCTGAATAATCGTCTCTGGATGACTGTGCAGCCAGGCGGCGCACTCGCCGCCATGCACAATTGCCCGCACCATGGCCAGCAGCACACAGACGCCCTCGGGACAGACATTCAGCTTGGGCAGCTGCGTATTGGCCGAGACTGGGGCACCCCACAGGAACGACCACACGCGATCCAAATCGAATTTCGTGTGCTCTGTGGCCAGCACCTTAACAGGCTGACCCATTATCAGGGCCGTGAGAAGGAAATACAGCTCCGGCACGTCCAAATGATGCTGCATTAGCCATTCAAGCATTTGGAAACCTTTAAAGAGAGAAAATTACTGTAGAATAAGTGAACTCGATAATTGGCAGAGAAGAGTGGAAAGAGGATTTTCTAGTTTGTAAGCAATATTTAAATTGATCAAGTTCCTTAATGTATAACATTTAAATTCGAGAAATGTGGAAAATATTGAGGGATATTCTAATAATAAACGTTTCTTTAAATTTTTTAATTAAAATTTGAGTTTTCAATTAAAGGAAAGAAAAGATTATTAAGGAAAATTCTGATAATAATTTCGAGTATTTAAATTCGTTATTTCGTTAATGTCATACATTAAATTTCGAGTTTATATAAAAGTGGAGCATATGAGAGATAGGAGAGTAAATTCTTACAATATTTAAATTTTAATAAATACGTTAAATTAAATAAAATTTTAATTTATAAGTCTCGATTCCAACAAATCTGATTTACGTTTTTAACTTCCTTTACTTACCAGGTATATTCAGAGCGGCGGGACGCACCTCACCCGCAATCTGTGTGGGCAGATGTTGTATTGTATTTTGGGGCGTGGCCACGATGACAGTGCCGGTGCCATTGTTGGGTCGCTGATTGAGCTGCTGAGCGCCCAGGCCGAGCATTTTGCGTTGCGAAACCATTTCAGTGAAACGTAAATAGCCCCCATTGTGGGTGGCGTCGCGGAAGCGAACGAGGAAACTCTCATTGGCACAGACGACCACCAGAATGCGCACGGCTATGATGACCGTGGTGAAGTGAACGTGTGGCTGCATGAACAGCAGCAGCCAGTCCATGCCCAGCGTCTTCGATATGTCATCGCAAATGACATAGTTGACGGTGTTGCGCGGCGTAAAGAGCAGGCCGTGCAGCAGCGAGAGGCAGCGATTGCGCAAGTAAATATTGTGAGCAACGCCATCCTGATCCTCGGCTGGCTGCTTCATGCTGGGCAAGAGCACAGCCCGCTCGATATTGGCGTCCTGCACGCGCGGCAGCTTGGCCGCCACATACTGGCCAAAGAGCAGCAGATCCGTGTGCCGTGGCTGGCCGCCCAGCAGCGTCTCGAGCAGATTGAACAGAATCTCACGCGTCGAATGATCCTGTATGTGGGTGATAATGTGCAGCAGTTTCACCAGCAGCTGCAGGTCGCGCATTATCTTCACGTTCTGCTTCTTCTCATTCGACTCGACGACCAGTTCGAGTAAATGCTCCAGCAGCGAGCGCAGCAGACCGTTGGGTGCATTGTGCCAGATTTCCAGGTCGCACAGCAAGTCCTGGAATGCGGTCACATTCGGTATGGCTGACATGTCGTGCCCACTGTTCACCGTGCCCACCAGGCCAAAGGTCAGGTGCAGGATGTGCGAGTTGAGCAAATGCTTCTTCTTCTTGAAGAACATGCCCAGCGTCTGGTAGCAGCGTTTGCGATCCATTTCCGCCTGTGCGGCGCGATTACTGCGCACCACACAAGTCAGCGCCTTGACGCCCGCATACAGAGACTCCACATCCTGGGCCATGGCAATAATGCCCAGCAGCACATTGCAGCCGCCCACGGTGTCAATCATGGCCGAGACGGGATGCGGACTGAACACCCGCACGCCCAAATAGCCAACAACCACGCCGCCCAAGGAGCGACCAGCGCCAGCCAAGTGACCCGCTGAGTTGTGAAGGATTCTAGAAAAAGAAATGAGTTTAGTTATACGAGAATAGCTCGGATTGTCTATTGATGGCCACTCACTTGATGGGCGTGGCATTCTCATGAGAATTCATATTGAGCTGCTTGGCAATGCTCTTGTTATCCGCCCGACTGTAGACCTTGCGTATCTTGACCAACGTTAGCTTGGACACCGCCTTCGCATTCAGACCGAGCAGAACCCGATCCTCGGGCACCAGCGGCGGCAGTGGCTCCGCCTGTTTGCCCAGCTGCGGCGCCTGCAGCGAGCCCATGTAGTGTGGACCCAGCTGATAGATCGTCTGCACCGTCTGCTGCGTCAACACATCCTCCAGCAGGTGGCAGACGCCCTGTTTCCAGCACAGGCGCGAATAGCGACGCCAAATGGGCGGCGTGCCAATGTAGCCAAAGATTTGAGTAGCCGATGTCAGATTGGCGCTAGTGGCGCCCGGATGCTGGGCTATATAGTGCAGCTTCTGCGTGTGCATGGGCACGCCGTCCAGGTAGAGCGAGAGACTGGAATTCTTGAGCACGGCACGATTGAGCACCACCACCAAATTGTGCCACTGACCTTCGTGCAGCAGATCGGGACACCAGATGCGTGCAATGCCATCATCCGAACCCTCTGGCTCCCAGTCGCCAATACCTGGGGAAGAGTGAAATCGAAAATTCAATTTGTGATTCAAAAAGAGTATTTGAGGATTTTAGTGTGAAGCGAAAAAGTTCTTAAACTGGAGAGTATTCTACTCTGAACAGGTATTTATTTATTTTTGCTAACAAATTTGATACAATTATTTTATAAGCACTTCTTGAGTGGACTAGGATTGGTATATAAGAAATACATACTATTCCATTATAACACAAAATTGTCATCTAATGAATTCCCAGCTCTATTTCTGAGTCAACATCATCAAGATTTTTGTGGAATGAACTCCGACTTGAAATTGGAATCATTAAATTTTTCTATATGGCTATGGTGTAAACGTCTGTATATCTGATATAATTATATAACTTGATATATGTTGATAATAAAATATCTTCATATATGCATTTTTAAATATATTTGCAATTCGCCTAAAGGTAGAAAATAATAATAATAATCATTCTCTCTTTTTGATGTGATTTTTATGTCAACTAATAAAAGCTCTTTCGAATGATATCATCAAGAAATGCAAGTAAGCTAAAAGCACAAAAAGTCGTTAAACGATTCAATTAGTCAATGTGTATATAAAGCCTATACTAAGAATTCGCATGACTACGATAAACATAGAAATAATGATAAGAACGAAAAGACATCAGAAATAAGTAAACACTTACTTTTTCTGGGCGTGACAAGTGTCTCTTGTGTGGAGACAACGATGGCTTTGTCTCTTGCGGACAGCAAAATGGACAGACATGCCAGATTCTCCTCGCGTGGATTGTGAATGGTGCGCACCAGCGTCAGAAGCCGCACACAGTGCGGATCTGCCTTGGGATCGGAGAATTTCTCAACACAAAACCATGTGGAATAGCTGAGACCGGTTTGCGGCGGGAAGATGCGATCGCCGGCTCCGATGCCACCAATCGTATTCGCATCGATGGTGCCGCCAGCTGTGGCCGTGGCCTGTGGCGCCAGCGATGGCAAATAGAGGCAACCAAATCCCTCGGCCGACATGTCCAGCTCCACGAATGGCGGCAACGTACTCGAGCCATGGGCACGGAAATCTCGTGGAGTGGTCATCGAGACCAGCGTCTTGATGCGCGTCAGCGGCACGGGTCCACCCTGTCGATAGGGCTTCTGTAGGTCAATGTCGGCACAGGAGAGCGGCTCGCCGAGACGCAGAAACTGACGCAGCTCAGTGGGCTGCAGCGCCTGCGCGGCCAGACGCTCCAGTATATACTGCATTGGCACATGCAATGGATGCTGCTCCTCTGCCAGGGCGCGTCGTGTCAGCCTAAGCAGCTGCTCGGCCAGCCCATGGTCGCACATAATTTGCTGGTTGCGCTCGCTGCGCACCAGCGACTTGATGATCTCGCTTAGATACACCTGCAGCTGGATGGCCTGCAACGGGGCCGCATCGTGTTGTACGCCGGGCAGCAGCTGCAGCATGCAGATCACGACACCGGGATGCACGATGCGTGACTCGGGGGCCGGCTGCGTCAGGTTTAGCTGGCTGGGGTGCACGGGCGGCGCCAGCTCCTTGCTGGGCGAGCGGGAATGCGGGGCGCTCTCGCTGAAGAGCGTGATGACGCCGCTCAAGTTGGGCGTCTCGAAGTTGTCCAAGGCAATGCTGTAGAGCAGCCGGAATACCACACAGATATAGGACAATGAGTTGGGCACATCCTCAGAGAAACTAAAAGCAAATCGAATTTAATTGTCTAACGAAATAGTTTTATTTCAAATTTATATAAGAGCTCACCTGAAGCTGAGGATGTCCCCGCTAAATACGTCATGGTAATATTTGAGTAGCGTTTGCTGCGGCTCATAGTTGCCAGTGAAGTCCTGCAGCGTGGTGTCGCCGCCAAAGCAGCCCAGCAGACGCAACGTGTCGCACAGCGAACTGTTGCAGATCTCCTGATGAAAGAACTTGGCATTGGCTGGCTCAAAGCGCATCGCTGTGGCCAGAGTCTGGCAGACGATTTGCAGCAAGAGTATGAGATCCTGTTGGGCAATGTCGGGCTGCGGCTGCGCCATGCTGCCATCGAGCGAGACAAAGACGCTGGTTAGATAGACAAAGCCGCCCACCTTGCGGAATACGGTGCGCGTGCGATGCGAGTCCTTGAGGCAGCCCAGCAGCATGTTCAGTATCTGGATTTTGAACTCCACCTGATGTGGACTGATGCTGTGCATCAGCGAGAGTATATAGAGCATATCATCGTCTCCACCGGCGGAGAGTATCAGTTCGCGTACAATGCCCAGCGCCTGGGGGCGACAATGCTTATACTTGACCAGCTCATGGACACACTTCGCGCCGCCGTATTCGCGAAATAGTTGAGCATTGTTGCTGGCACCGCCGCCCAGCAGCATTGTCAGCGCCTCCAGCACCAGTTTGCCCAGTGTATCGAGCAGATCCTCGGGCTCCTCAGCCGATGGCTGCACCACAAGTGAATCATCTCCGTTTGTGATCTGACGCACATGCTCGGCATACCGATTCAGACAGCTCACAAATATCTCCAGTATGCCCACCTCGCGATAGACATCCTTGAAGACGCTATTGTGGCGCAGAATGTTGAGCAGCGTCTTCATGCAGAGGATGCTGCACGACGTCGACTGATTGTGTTTGAGCAGCAGTGACAAGCTGATTAGCTCCTTACAAGGCACAAAATTCAATTGAAAGACTATAAACTCGAGCAGGTCATAGAACTTCTCTTGGATTTGTGGACTCTTCAGGTGGATGCGCTCGGCAAAGCTGCTCAGCGTGTGCTCTGATTCGAGTATAAAATAATTGGCATTCTCCGAGTGATAGACACGCGATATGGCATCCAAAATGGTGCAGCATAGCGCTGGTGTTGTCGACCTGAGGAAGACCGTTTGCAGCACCTGAAATGCATAGACATTCCGCACGCAGGTCTCGCGTGAGCTAGCCTGGGGCAGCTGAAAGTTTTGCAGCTTGAAGGTCGTGTTGAATTGAGCAGCCGGCGGACGCAGCTCGTAGAAGCCGCACATGCAGAGGGAAGAGATCATTAGCACTAGGTTGCGTATAGCCGCCTGAATTTCCAGCGTCTGACTGCGCGGATTGTCGAATCTATAAAGCATCATATTATCATATCATCATTAAAGTTAGCATGAAGCCGAATTAATTTACTTGAGCAAAAAGTCACTGAGAAAGACATAGCCCTGAGAGGCGCGAAAGTCGTCCATTAGTATCTGGGATACTTGACTAGAATCCTTGAGAAAGCAAAAGACCGTGACGAACATTTCAACGATTTCCAGTGGATTGCCAAACGCCAAACGTTGCATATTATCCACGCACAGCGCCATGCAGCCCTTGGCTAGAAGAGATATGAGAATTGTTGGATTAACCAAATGTATTCATATATAGTTATATATATTTGTACTTACAATGTATATAGGTAACCACGGCGTCGGTTAGACCATGCCTTGAGATGGTGGTCAATATCTCGGCTGCATTTTTGCGCCACACAATATTCTGTATGGGGCAGGGCGAGGTGATGGCGGAGAACAGCAGCGTTAGATCATCCATGCGTGCCAGCTCCTCGGCTGGATAGGGATACGAGCACAGCTTGACCAGCAGCTGTACGAATACCTTTTGCAAGAGGGTGCGACGTTCGTGTGCATTGAAATCGCCGACAGTGGCGCCATCAGCGGGTGGCTCATCGTCCTCCACTTGGGGCAGGTCGAAAAACAGATACAAACACTTGACTAAAGTTGAGGGCACTGCTGCAGCTGTCATGACCTAAGAGAAGATGTTTATTTAGTAAAGCTGAATCGATTAAGTTAATTTAAAGATGTGATTTTGTAGTATATAAGAGGGGTTTCCTTAATAGTTAACCTCTATTCAGACAGTATAGAAATCTTAATATAGAAATGAGATTCCCTTAAACAGAGTTATATTTCGAGCAGGCTAAATCTCCAAATCTTTGTTTAATAACATTGCACTTACTTTTCTGATAAATAATTTTAGCTTGTTATTCCTTCTCAATATCTATATATGCTTGACATTCACGTAAGGCCAGCTATCAATCATACTATAATTATGGAGGTCAGTTATATTGCCTTCCTGCTATGTGCTTATCTCAGGCAAAAATTGTATATATGTATGTACATACATAACAAGGGGAATGCCATATATTCGGCATTCCGAGGAATCTACACTCTTAGATCTAGTATGTGTCATTTCCAAATATTTACTGACTGCCACTGAATAGTGGCAAACACAATCCCCAAGAGCTTAATCTACACATGAACAACTAATACAGACATATTCATTCTCAAATGTATACGAGTTAGGAATTTATACATATGCTGTTTTTCCTATCCCTTACTTTCTCTATACACATAAACCAATGCTCTCATTATGAAAATCTCCATAAAGTGCAATTTAACCTGTATGAGCGACACATCGCCATTGGCCAAGAGATTCAGTGTGGCTAGCAGCAGCCAGCCGCTGCTGGTGTCCTCCGTTGTTTCCACCTCCAAAAACTTGACAATGGCTATGGAAGCAGCCTCAGTGCTTTGATTAGATGCACGTTTCCGTATCTCGCTGACCATCAAGCGAGAGACCTGTTGACAGAAGGCAACAACATCCCAGAACTTTTCGCTCATATCATTGGCGGGACAGCTGCTAAACACCTGTGGGACCATAAAAAAAAATCACACACACACATAAATCAATGAGTAACATTCACAGCTTTGTAGATATTTCAATTGAAATGGTAAAGTTCACAGACCTTGCAAAACAATGGCAGCATTTCATAGAGCTTGCCGTCCCGTTCATTTTCGCTCAGTGGCTCCTTGGGATGCGTGTACTCGTTGAAGAGCTTTTTCAGTGTCGCCAGACTCATTTGTATGCGTGCATCGAGCAGTGCTTCGTCGCCGCTGCGTCCGTTGGCAGCACTGACGGCGCTGGGGCTGGTGTTGCTGGTGCTGCTGTTGGTGGCTGACGTGCTGCCGCTGCTAGCGCTGGCAGCGCCGCGCAGCTTGCGCATAACGTTCATAGCGCTGCTATTATTATTGTTGCGGTTGTTGTTGTTGTTGCTGCTGCTGCTGCTATTGCTCAAACTGCAAATGCGCAAAATAAAATCGAATTACTTAAGTGGGATACAAAAATCACATCATCAAAGCTGGTTTGACATTCTATATTCGATATTCTCTATTCTCTGTGTATATTCTCCCCATTCAATTGCCGCCGCCTCCAACACCCGCTGCGACTTTAATTAGCGATTCCGCTGGCTGTGAATCACCGGTGCGAGCTTTGCCGCTAGTCTCTTTCAATTGTTATCGCAGCTGTTGTTGTTGTTTTTGCGAAATACATTCGATTTAAAGACGGAATGCTGGCTGTATGCGCGCACCCATCAAAGTGAACGAACGTGCGAGCATTGCCTCAACTTGAGATATATACACATATATACATACATGTGCATAAGCATATATAAATTTATACACATATATATATTCTGGTTGCCCGCCTAAGCGTGGGTGACGCGCTTTGCTGTGTGGGTTCACGGGGGTTAAGTGAACTAAATGGCTTTGCTTTGCCAGCTTTTTGATAAATCAAGCACAAATATTTACATTGATTGCGCTGCACACAATAACTGTAACAGCTGTTTGCCGTTTACTTTTTGCACAGTTGTTTGTTTGCTGAATGCTTAGCCTTATGTTCTTTTTTTTTTATCTGCTTATTTGTCTTCCGCTCTTGCGCTCACTAGCTTTGTCTCTGTCCGCTGCCAACGCATTTGGGCCATGTATGTAGCTGCAGTTGATACTGAATTGGGAACAGTTAACGGCTGCTCTTATTAGCGTTTATCGCATTCCACGCACATTCGTTGCGCGCTCTTTGTTTTGCTCGTTTCAATCGCGATGCTACGACAATTTTTATTGATTTTTCTGCTCTCACGGGCTTACGCTCACTCGCTCTCGCTCTCTCTCTCTGTCCAGCGGAGCACCAGTGCTCGGGCAGAAAGGTGAAAATTTTCACACACACTTTTCGCATAGTTCGCACTGGTTTTTCCACTTACTTTCTATGCACATGTTTAGCATGGTTTTTGTATTGCGTTTTTCATTAGTTTTCGCAATTAATTCATTTGATTTTCCATCGAAAAATTACTTTTTGTTGCACACGAACGAGCTGGTGTTTAATTGAGGCGAACGATATTTACGTGACTTGCTAGAGCTGGCACAAAGTATCGCAACTATCGAATGAAGAGTCACAATATTTGTGTGAATATTTTACATAACAAGTTAAAATAGTGATGGAAATATGCAGTTAATTAAAATTGATTTTGGTATAATAATTTAATGTGCTTAAACTGAAATATTTCGGCAAAGTTAGCTGCGACAATTCAACGAGAAAACCGCTCATCACTGTTATTGCCAGTGCTGGAAAATGAACAACGGTTTTACTCTCTTCTTGAATGAATTTTGAATTTTCGCGCTGCCAACTTTCTATGTTCGTGTTGCCAACTACTGCAAATGGCGAGTAGCGCGCTGTTTGAGTTTGTAAGCACTAAGCAGACAAAAAAGTTATTTAAAAAACCTGACCTCAATGCAAACTTGTCATTTATTTCTTAGTTTACGACACGAATATCAGGAATATATTGGAATTACAAAACAAAACAAAAAAACATCCTAACCAATGGAGGTCGAACAATCAACTGCGTCTGAAACCCAAACTGCGGATTCAGCTTCCGTGGAAGAGGAGGAGGAAATACCGGCAATATGTATTATGCCACCACGTCCAGGCACAGCCCCCAAGCACTTCCAGGAGCTGAATATACCGCGCGAGCAATTGACGCCCGTTCACTATCCCATCCAGGAGGCACAGCGTTGGCTCACCTTGATGGGCAAGAATGGCAAGGTCTATCGCTTTCCACTGCCCACAATATTGCCGAAGGTCATCCAGACGCGCTTCGTGCCCAAGGGTGAGATACCCAAGGATGTGGCCGTGGATCGTCGCCGCAGACAATACAGCAAAATCAATCTGATCGAGGAGCTGAAAAAGGCCGGACTCACCGACGATATGCTGCAGCCGACCGAGGAGCAGTATAACTTGATGTCCGAGTTCGCCTTTCCGCACAAGTTTCCACTGAGCTTCTTCGATGACAGCAACTATGACATTAGCTCGCCAGCCGCTTGGTTCGAGCTGGGAGTTGTCGGAGATGTCCACTACCCACTGCCGGCCCGCGCCTATTTGCCCTACAACCGGAGCCTGCGCAGCTGCCGCTGGGTCACGGCAGCCGTAACATTTTACAATGAGAAAACGGACCTCTGGACGCTCATCTCGATGGACGATGAGTGCAGCTACGATGTGCCCAAGCTGCAGTTCATGTTCCTCGCCGAGGATCCGCACAAATATATACAGCGTCTCAAATCGGCGGTGCATGAGCGGCACAAGGGCGAGCAGCTGATGCTGATGGAGCTGATTGTGGACTGTGTGCTCCACGATGATATTGAGTCGACCACTTTCCAGAGCTTCAAGCCCATTGAGGACATCCTGGCCAAGTCCACAGTCTCGGAGCAGTGCAAGCGACGCCTGCGCTCCGAGGTTAACATTGTCTTCGAGCGTCTGATGGCGCTCTATGAGCTGGAGCAGTTCATCATACACATGCCCAAGGAGTTTCCCCAATTCCGGAATATCTCGCTCAAGGAATTCATGCCCACTGCTGCCCCCGTGGACTTTGCCGACCAGGAGCGACGCGAACTGCAGGCGCTGGGCATCAACATCAAGGAGAAGCGCTACGGCTGGCTGAGGGCTAGCCTCTTCTACTGTGCCGGCGGCATCGAGGCCATGAGTGGCGTCGCTGGCGAGTGCCAGCACATCGAGACCCTGACCATATTCGTGTGCAACTTCAATAAGCCAATGGCCCTGGTTGACTTCCTACAGGCGCAGGAGACGCACAGCGACAGTGTATCCACCTTCCTGAAGGTCTACTGGCCCCAGCAGCTGACCACTGCGATCACTGTGGTGCTGCGCGCCCTGGGCAAGGGCTGGCTGGACATCTCGCTGAACAATTGGACGGTGTACCAGATGTGCAAGATCTCGCAGTTCATTTTGCAGGTGAAGTTCCGCATGCAGGAGTCGATGGAGGTGCTGCTGCTCTCCTCACTGATGAACTTCTCGAAGCTCGTTTGTGATCCGTGCCATCAGTTCCTGCATCTGAAGAGCAATTACAAGTGGACCAGTAATTTTATCGATACGGAATTTCCCTATCCAAAGCCCGTCTTTGCCCTGACTATTGGCATTAGTGACGATCGCAAGGTTTTCTACTCCACAAATCCGGATGACTTTCAGCCCTCGTTAATGGACATCTTCCGCCGGGGCCTGGAGAAGACATCGGGTGTGCGCACAATTGAGGCGGAAGTCATGAGCAATCTGAAATTCGCCCACAATCTATACATCCTGACCGTCGAACTGATCGAGGATAAGTTTCTGATTCAGAACGAGCTCATGCACGATTGCTATGCCCACGCCGTGCTGCCTCTGAAGGCCTATGCCCGTCACTACGAGCGATTCATTGACTTCTATCTGCTGAATGTCGTTGATTTCATGAAGGACTATGCATTGGCACGCAAGCCCTCGTCGCAGGTGAAATGGGATATACTGGAGTACAAGCGGCAGAAGGAGGAGGTTCGCGAAATATTGCCATCGTTCATAACCATCGGACCGTTCCACATCAATGTGGACAATATGAAGCAGTTCCTGATCAAGAAGTACATTGACCTGGTGCGGCGCATCTTCGAGTATTATGTGGATCGCATGTACGAGTCGACGGAGAACATCATCGAGCGTTGCCAGGAGGTGTTCCACAAGATCGCCCTGCGACCCGTCAGTATCGAGCATCTGTTCGAGATCCGGGACTTTGCGCTGACCGTGCCCGATCGTGTGGAGCATCTGCGTGCCGATATTCAGGTCCTTTGGCTGGAGTACGATCTGCTCGATAGTTTCTTTTACAATCTGACTGATCATCAGTTTGCCATGAAATGGAACGCGTTTGCGTGGCCCCATCAGATCCTGATGCGTTTGTCCACTCTGAAGGAGGAGCAGAAGCTCGATATTGATGAGTTCCTGCGTCAGCACTACAGCGAGTGCCAGGTGTTTGAGGAGCGTCTCGAATCCCTGAACGACGAAGTGCAAGCCTATTCGCTCTGCTTCAATCCCAATCGAGCGATGGAGACATCGGTCGATATCAAACTGACATCGGCCGTGATCCGGGAACTGGAGAAGCTGGGCCAAACGCTCCAATATCGTCAAGAGCTCTTCGAACTGGAGCCGCTGTCCACAGAGTTTCTGACCAGCATCGTCAGGAGCTTTCAGCCCTATCGAACGCTCTGGTATGCCTGCGCCAACTTTCACAAATTGGAGGATGCCACTCTGGGTAATCCCATTGCGCTGATTGAGCTCGATGAGGTGTGGAACAACTTGATGAATTTGCGCAGAGAACTGGTGCAATCGCTGGACAACTTCAGTGAGAAGCCCGAGATTATGGAGGTGGCGAAGGTGTTCATAGGGAAAATTGACGGTTTCGTGCCCGTCTACCAGAGCGTCAAGGATCTGCGCAACGAGAACTGGATTTATTTGCACTGGATGGAGCTGAGTCACGTGATTGGCAACGAGATCAAATACACTGCGGCCATGAACTATCAGTATCTGATACGCAAGGGTGTGCTCGACTTCCTGCCCGAGCTCCACGAGATCTCCGAGCGTGCCACCAATGAGGCCGAAGAGATCAGGCTGGCCATCGAGGAGGAGGAGAAGCGCAAGCAGGCCGAGCTGAATGCCTTGCTGTTGCGCAAACAGTTGCGCAAGTGCCGCAGGGATATCTGCTAGATGATCGCGTTATCTCAAATAACCAGGATCATAACGTCGTATACTAATCCTAGATGATTGCATTTTATTTATCCTACACATAAATCTTATTCAATCAGCGTTAATTGGGATTGAAATAATTCTAATAGAGGAATACCAAATAGATTATCTTCCTAAGTTCCTATTCCTAAATGAGAAGGTTGGTACGGGGACCGAAACAATCCTCTACTGATTTTCAAAGTGATATATAGATTATTACTTTAGTTATTTACACATACTCCGTACTGAAGCTAAATGTTTTTAATCCATATATAAATATTTATATATTTATATAGATCGAAATCGATTATATAGATCGAAATAGACTTGGATCAAGCTTATCGCTTTCAAATTAATCATATTCCACATTTAATCATAGATTCTTGCAAAAAGCTTTTTATTAATTTTATATTAATATTTGGAATGGATATAGTATATGTATGTATATATATCAGTTTCTAATTCATTACCCTGACTAGCTAAGTTGAAATCTTTGAGCTGGAATCATAAGAATTATAAGAGAGATGAATATCAAGTGGGAATCTAGGGCAATTAAATTATTTGAATTGTTGTGCAGCTTGTTCTGCGCCTTGAAGAACATCACGGAGACAGCTAGAGGCAACTGGATATGTTGCTCGGCCGCATCGAACTCGAGATCGTGTCGCTGGCCGAGCACCAGCCTCGCATGCTGCAGGACACTCTGATGGGGCACTCGTCCGTCGAGCAGCGCCAGCTCGGAGACATAGAATTCATAGCTGACGCTGAGCCACATGTTGCGGCAGCTCAGAGTCTGATGTTGGGCATCGTAAGTGACCTGGATGGGCGTCTGGTGGGGCTGGCCGTCGGCATAGCTGAGCTGCAGCGGCAGCCATTTGTCCAGCTGCGGTCTGCCCAGCTGGGAGACGAACACCAGCTGAGCCACTTGCTCCAGCTGGGTGCAGTTGGGTGGCAGCAGTTGGCGCCAAATGGCCAGCTGCAGCTGCTGGCAGTAGTCCGTGTTATTCTCGTGCCCCGGCACAGGCGAGAGGTGCCTCAGCTGGCACTGCTTGGTCAGGTCAATGCCAAAGCTGACGGCGTGGCGCTGCTCCAAGCTCTGGCTGCAGGGCATCAGCCAGTGCTGATTGACTTGGCTGCTCTCATTCTGGCTCTGATAGTAGTTGAGCAACTCCGGTTTGCTGTTGTTCTCGCTTGGCAGCATGGCCAGGAGCAGGGGTGCTCCAAGCTCGTAGCCAAGTGCGCCTGAGCTGGGCTTGGCATTAAGTTCCTCAACTGACTGGTAGACGAGCGCGTAGGTCAGCCACAGCTCCGCCTTGTCATCCTCCACGTTGGCCTCCCTCAGCAGCAGCTTGGCCTCCACAATGCTTGTATAATTATGCAGCAGCTGCAGCTCAATGCGATCCACCAGCAGCTCCGATTGCGTCTCGTTGCGCTCGAGGCACTGGATCTTGGGCTGCAGCAGCAGCTGCTGGCAAATCGTTATGTTCAGGCCATGCACCTGCTGCTCCTCCAGCTCTCTGGGCCGCGAGAGCAACTGATGGCTGTTGGTCAGATTGAGCAGACTCCAGAGATTCATTTGCAATTGCGTGGCATCGGCGAGGAGGCAGCTGCTCTCCATTGGCTGCAGATACAGCAACGTTTGCTTCAACTGGCAGCTCGTGCTCTCATAGGCCATGGGCAGCTCCCAGTTGGCTAATGATTTGCTCTCGGGCTGCCACAGCTGCAGCGCCTGGCCGAATTTGTAGTGGGACGTCGTTGGTGGCGCCGGCAGCGCTGTCTCAAAGGCATCCAACTGTTCCGGCCATCTATTGTAGTCTTTGGAATCGAAGTTTTGGCTTGGGGTCTGGTTAAAAATAGAAGAATTTCATTATTAGATTATATACAATGAAAAGAAATTATGTTATTATTATTATTAATTAATTAATTATGTAATTATTATTATTATTATTTACTAATATTTTCTATTGTTTCTAGTATGAGTAGTATCTGCAATGTCTATTTTAATAATTCTTAATTTACCCTAATTTCCCATCAGACGATATTTCGAATCTCTTTTCTCTTATTCATGATGGATACTCAGACTTATTTTAATTGTTTGTCAATTAAATAAATAAATATAGATTATTTACTATATATCCAGGAAGGCGCATCGAAAAGACAATACTTTCCAAAGTTTTGAAGCTTCAGTTAAATTACTTTCGAATCGCTCTTAAAATGGACCAAATATTATAAAAATTTTATAAATTGTTAAGTGCTAAATTGTGTTATAATACATATAATGAAGCGAAAAAGTGTTATCAGGCCCGTAGGAGTCGGAAATCTAGGTACTATAGCTAGAACTAGGAATTTATTAAAAAGACTAGTGAGTATTTCATCCAATATTAGCCTAAACCCACTGGTAGTCTATACAAATGGTAATATTTATCATTTAAACTGTAGCCTAAACTTAGTCTATACTAAGTTGGATTACGACGATTGATTTACCTGCATTTTGGCTGGTTTCGCATGGCTGCGAAAGACGCAGAGCCAGCCGTCGCTGATCTGGCACGTGGGCAGTCCATGATTATACTGAAAGTCCTCGAGGCGCGTGTGCTGCTCGGGCAGGCAGCTGAAGACCTGCAGCGACTCCTGCGAGCAGTCGCGATCGCAGCAGCAGTTGACCTCGCACAGATCCTGCCGCAGGTCGCAGGAGCAGTAATAGAAGCTCGTGTCCTTGCGAGGCGAAGCAGATGCTGGAGCTGTGCTGGCATTGAAGCTGTTTGCTGTGGCAGCAACGGCAGGTGTCGTGGGCTGTGTGGGCGCTGCAGTGGTGCGTGGCTTGGACGCCTTTCGTCGGGGCGGAAACGTTTGACTGGGCGTGGTCACAGCGTCTATTAAGGAACTGAAAGTAGTATTCATATCCAAATCGTAATTGTCTATTGCTGTTGTTGTTGCTGCAAATTCTGTTGTAGTCGAAGTTGTTGCTGTTGTTGCTGCAGTTGTTGTTGTTGTTGTTGTTGCTGGTGATGTTAGTGGTGTTGTTGCAGCGGTAGTGTTGTCGCCCCTTGAGACGCCGATTTTGATGCACTGCATCGGAGCTGAGAGCAGGCAAATGCCCAATACGGCGAGAGTTGTTAATATATTCATGTGAAGCATGTTTATTATTTAAATTCCACGCCGTATTCCTCAAATCTGCGAAATATTAAATTGAGTTCCACAATTATTTTGCCAGAGCTGCGCGTTTGCAGTTTGTAGCTGTGAGAGAGAGAAGGGGAGAGAGAGTGGAATGTGAGTAAAAGTAGATGAAGACAACAAATTAGATGTTAATTAAATAATGACACTAGCTGAAAATGAACTGAGAATTATATATATGGGAATATCAACTTAATTTCTATTTATTTAGGAAAGCTTAAATATTAATGAATTTACAAATTTAATATATACGAGAATAAGATTCTTGTTATTTAGAGAATCTGTAATATCCATAAATGCCCATATATAAAGCTAATGTATTTGTATGTGTATATGGGAGTCAAGATAAATAGTAAATTATAAAGCTTTTTTCTAGAATTCCCTCTTCTGCCCAAATCTACTCAAATTAAAGTTCATTAAACTGTAAACGAAAAAGCTCAACACAGCTTAATGTGACCAGCTAATTAATGAACTTCTCAAATAGGATTATTATCTTGGCAGAGCTTTATTTTCTATAAGCTCATCTTATACTTTAAACCACATTGAAGATCTATTTAGTTTTGTGATTCTTGAAGATTGTTTAATTTCGCGCTTACCGCTCTACGCCCGAGTAAAGTAAATCGTTTTTATGCAAAGCAGGACTACCGCCTCCGAATTTCTCCTTAACGCTCTGCCACCAGGTGCTCGGAGCAATCCTCCAGGTGTTTATCTCCAGGCGATGTGGGCCCGGTCTGGCCGGCAGGTGGACAAAGCCGTAGCCGACGGGCCAGCACTGCTGCAGGACGTTGACGGCGTACACTTCCACGAGTAGGCGTGGCCAGCCCTGCAGGGAGGCGGTGCTCAGGTGAATGTCGATGGGCTGAGCGAAGTCGGAGCTGTTCTGCAGGCGATGGCTGGAAACGTGCGTCTGACCCTGCACCTCGCCCTGCACCAAGCGCCAGGTGTTGCCTAGTGCCGTTAAATTACACAGTTAAGAAATATACATGGTACATATACTAATTTTTAATATTATTTCTTTTACCGCTCTGAAAACTCCACTTGCAGTACAAATGTGGCTCGTCGAAGTCAACAGCTTTCAATAGTTGTCCAATTATGTGCACTTCCGCCATCAATTTAGCACCTTTGCCAGCAGTACTTCAATTGAGTATAGTTTTTGAATACAATTTTCATACTTTTGAAACGCGTAACTTTGTATTTTCGAAATACTTTTTTGTTTTGGCAGCTGTCGTTGCCAGAGCAACCGATTGTTGTCATGGAGGCCATTTAATGAAGCTAATAATGCTGTAAGTGTAAATGTAAAACAATTTATGAAATTACACAATAATATTTTTGTTATATTAAACAATTTAAAATGCCAATATTTATTTGAAATTTCTTTTACAAAAGCGCGATTCATTCAATTGGCGCCGATTATATGTGTTATCGTCAAATTGTGGCGGCTGAACGATATGTATTAGAGCTGCCAACGTGGGGAGAAATCTGACGACAGAGCGCGTAATTTGGGGTGAATTTGTGTTAGTTAAACTTTGTTGTGTTTAAAAGACCAAATAAATACAAGTGACATTAACAATAAAATTATTTCGATTTATGAAAATTATAAGAATATGAATTTCTATTCACTATACCCACTATTTTTCAGCAGCAACATGTATTTATACTGGGTCTGCTAACTAACAAAGGTGTGAAAGGCAAATGTCTGAGCGCCTAACTTGTGGTGAATTTAAGTATTTAAATATGAAAAACGTTTGTTTGGTAAAAAAAAAAATGGATATATGTATTTCCTCAAGGTATTCGCTTCCTTCTTCCAAGTAATTCCTCTGAGTTTTTAATGCTTAGCTGTACGATTACATACTTCGCTTCACTTCACTTCACTTCTCTTCAATGCACTGAGCGACTGACCTCAACCAGGCCTGGGCGACTGAGGAAATGCTGCAACTGCACTTACTCAAAGTCGCGCTCAGTCGCCTAATGGAGCTCTCTCTGCTTATATGAGCAGTCTAGCTTCTTTTTACTCGAGTATAAATACCAAATGAATACTGCTGCATACACATAGACAACTTAAGTGATCTGTAGTTCTTCGTCCCTCGCTTTTGTCTGGTAGAGAGACAGACGGAGAGACGGAGAATGTAGGCAAAGATTCAGACAGTATATATGTACATTATATTATAAATTGTATATTTAAATAGGTTTCAGTTAACACTTGTAGAAAGATCACACTTTATTTCGGTCTAATTGTGCAGTTTTATTGACTAAAAATTTATATGAAATAAGTTTGTTGAATATTTGCTACAACAGCGAGAACTGGGCTGGGTCGGACATTATTTGGAGGACAGCCAAGGATCTTCTTTGATCTGGGGCACATTGTATCTGATTTTGACGGGGGCCAATATGTGCATGATCATGTGCTTGCACTCGCTGCTGGCTACCGGATTTTTGGGGAACACCAGCGATTGATTAATGCGCTTCAGCAGAATGTGCACGTTGGAGCCATCGTAGGGCAGGCGGCCAAAGACCATGGCATAGCAGACCACGCCGCAGGCCCAGATATCCGACATGAAAGGATCATAGGCAATGCCTGGGAGATATGAAGAAATATATGGAAATATGAATATATGAATATATGAATATATGAATATATGAATATATGAATATATGAATATATGAAAATATGAATATATGAATATATGAATATATGAATATATGAATAAATGAAAATATGAATATATGAATATATGAATATATGAATATATGAATAAATTGAAATATGAATATATGAATATATGAATATATGAATATATGAATATATGAATATATGAATATATGAATATATGAATATATGAATATATGAATATATGATATATGAATATGAATATATGAATATATGAATCTATGCCTCTCTGCCTCTCTGCCTCTCTGCCTCTCTGCCTCTCTGCCTCTATGAATATATGAATATCTGAATATATGTGTCAATATATGAATATACCCTTTAGAATCTCTGGACTGGCATAGGCATAGCTCCCGCAAAAGGTCTTTGAGAGCACCACCTGGTTTTCGGCTGTGCGCGTATCCTTGCGTGCGAACCCAAAGTCGATCAGCTTCAGATTCCAGTTCTCATCGAGCAGTAGGTTCTCGCACTTGATATCGCGATGCACGACGCCCTTGCTGTGAATGTACTCAACGGCACTGATCAGCTGCTTGAAGAGGGTGCGCGACTGCGGCTCATCCAGGAATTTCTTTTCGCGCACATAGTCCAGCAGAGTGCCGTTCTCTGCCAGCTGCATTATCAAATAGACTCTAGAGGCGGGAATGGGGATAGGAATCGCCAGTCTGTAGTCGAGTCTCACACACTTACCGGTGACTTGTCTCGATGCTTTGGTAGAATGTAATGAGATTCTCATGATGCAGTCCCTTCACAGCCTCAATTTCGCGGGGCAGAAACTTTTGTGTGTATTCTGATGGCGCCTTCACTTTCGATATAATTTTGACGGCCACCCGCTTACCATACTCCTCGGAGAAGCCGATCTTCACTTTGGCATAGTTGCCCGTGCCAATCACTTTGCCCAGGATGATGCCATGCTCCTCGAGGATCGTCTTCTGTGCCTTGACCTTCTCATCTTTTGGCGGCGATGCGGTGGGCTTGGCCTGTTCCGATTTCTCGGTGTCAAATGTGTAGACTTTTTGCTCCGTGCGTCTGCCCGAGGCCTGATCGGTGACTAGATCTTGCGATGAATTTGAGGTAACTGCAATTTACGTATGTGTGTGTGTGCGTATTATATGTAGAGGTTGTGGATGATAAAGTTTTATATAGCCGTCGATACTCACTTGGGTCACCCTTTCTTTTTGGCGCTGTCGCCATTTAAAATGGTCCACGAAAGTACTTGTTCTGTGCCAAACTGCGCCAGGATGTTACCGAGCTCGTCGAGTCCTGTTGCCGTGAAGAAACCAAAGTATCATTGAGAGCTTTACTTGAGCATAGTTGCTATAAAACTACAAAATTGAAAAACCCTGAATTTATTTCTTTTTCATTCAGCTAAACGCTGTGACATTAAATTGATAACATTTTCGATTTTTCAATTTTTCGAATCGAACAACTCAATGTAGCCAAGGTGTTTTTCCCAATATTATAAACGAACAGGTTTTCATTTTGATGACATAAGTATGTGACTATATATTCGGTTATATATTGAATATATGAAATTAGAAAATTAGATTTTATTTAATGGAATCCTTATCAAATATAAAACTCTTCTCTCTATTACTGAAATAATTAGGATTTAGTCTGTATTAAATAACCTATAGAGTTCTCATGGCCATTTTCTTTATAAAGTATGTAATATGGCTGAAATTATGATTGATAATATATCAAAGAACATATCACAACGATTTAAGCAGTATTTGTTGCCTATTTCATACTTATAAAATTGTAATTGATTCATAATAATATATAAATAATATATATTTGTCTTTATTTTCATTGAACATAGTCAATTCAACTAAAAAGAAGGAAATTAGTAGTAATTATTAATTTGCATATGCATAAAATATATATATATATATATATATAATATACGTAAACGTCTGTTTTTCCATAAATTTTGTCGTATGCTTAACTGATTCTAAATAGTTTTTAATAAAAATATCATCAAAATATTATAATTAAATTTTTTTACCAACCAATTGAAGGATAATTTAGTTTTTATATAACATAAAATGATTAAATTATCACATTTTAATTAAAACAAATACTAAACAAAGTTGTTAGGTTTGAATATTATATGCCTAAAGAATTATTTATGTCTTATGTTAGTTGAATTTATTTATTACCCTAAATTAAAATTATTAACTATTAGGTAAAATGTTATTATACTTATTTATATTGTTTTTTATAATTTATTATGATAATTTTTATTATAATATAAAAATATAAAATAAAACAAATACTAATCAGGTATAAGTGTTATTCACATAAAGATGAAATAATATTTTATTTTAATTGAATTAAATAATTATTTTATATACAATATTTAATTTACTTCAAATTGTAAAATTTAATTATAAATTTAGAATATATTTTAATATATTCTTAGTAATAATAATCTGTGTGCTTGTTGTCCCAATTATTTGTATAAAGTAATAAATAAGTAAAATTTCTTTGAATTGCCAAACTTGGTAATAATTGTATGAAAAAAAAAAAAAAAAACAACAACTACCAGAGAACAGCTTCAGTGGGATTCGGACAGAGAAATATGATATATACTATATACGTATATATATGTATGCTTTTATACATATATTTTAAATTGAATTTATATGCTGGAGGCGTTGCGGTTGCCGTGTTTATGCAGTTGCCAGTTGTGTAATAACTCAAGCAAAAATCAAATAAGCCCCAGAACCGAAACCACCTGGCAAAAGGCGATTCAGCACAGTGTGTGTGTGAGTGTATGTGTGTGTGTAAAATGGCCATAACTTTTACTGGGCGGCTCACTTTTTTTTTTTTTTTTTGTGCGCGCCCAGAAAAGCCCCTAGCCATTGGTTACCTACATTTTTACTTAACTTTCGGCGCTGTTTGAGTTTTGCTTTATGAAATTTTCACAATTTTTTTCGGTTTTCTTTTCCATTTTTATTTTCCCTGCATTACTTTTGCTTTTATTGTGCGGCTTGTCGCTGGCACGCCCCCACCGTCCAGTACGCCCATCAGCTTATGTTAAAGTAGCTTAAGGTCATTCGAGCGGTTTGTAAATTTCAATTGAAATGCTCGCAAATACAATCACATACACACGCTCACTCACACACACACGCTCACTCACACCCACATATATTTATTTTTTGGTTTTCGGTTCTCGTTCTTGCTTCACCACTGCGTGCAAGTGAAATTTTATGTTTCATTTAAAATTGAAACGTAGCTGGCAGCAAAACAAAGTCGCCTGCAATTGGCAATGGAATTTAATACACAGACTACTGGCCCCTTGGCCCCTTGGCACCTACAGCCTGCCCGGTCTCCCTCCCTCCATCTCTCCCTCTCTCATTCTCTGCCCCTGTCTCTCTCCCTCTCTACCAGTCGGTGCTGTCCTCGCTTCAGTATTAAATAAAATATTTATAATTTCATAATGAAAAAGAGCAGCCTGCCAAAGATAATGCGAACAGTGGGCTATACTCTATCTTTTCATTTTTTGTATAATGCCCGAGGCGAGGTCAGGTGTTTGGACTTTCTGCTGAAATTTGTTGCATGTTGTTGTAGAAATAATTTGCATGTCAGAGGATTAATGAAGAAAATGTTAGTGTTGATTGGAAGTCGAATTGAGTCAATAAAAAAAATAAAAAATAAATAAATAAATAAAAAACAAAAATAATAATAATTAATAAATAAATACAAATATTAAGTCATATTTAATTTTTTTTTTCTACAGGTTGAAACAAAAAAATGAAAAATTGAATAATAAATGATAATAAAATTTTTGGTCTTTAAATACAATATTATTATTTTTCTATGTATTTATTATTTTTTATTATTTACAATCATTGTTTTTTTATTTTTATTTTATATTTTTATATTATTTATATATGCGTATTTAAATTTTGTTTTTTAGATAATGTACATATGTTTATATTTTATATTATTCTCAATTTTCTGCTAATATCTTACAGATATATTTATATATTTTATATTTATTCATAATTTGATGAATATACATGTATATTTAAAAAGTTTGTATATAATTTTTTATATATATATTTTTTTTATTTTTTTAAGCTGTTAGATTTTCTTTTTTGAATTCATAGAAGAAAATCATTTAAAATAAAATTTTTATAACATGAGTTAAAATAATTCTCCTATTTAATTTGATATATTTTCGAATATTTCAATTTATATTTCTTTTCGTGCTTTTTTAATGAACTGACGAACTAATCACTCTAGTCATTATTAGTTTTTCAATAATCAATTTTATATTCATATGTATCTCACTCCTATAAAGATAACTTGATTTATAGTGTATCTGAAGTGCATTTTCCTGGCATATTCGGTGATTCTTGTTTTGTGGCCAAGTTGCCCGGACATTGCTACCTGTCGCCTTTTTCGCAGCATGCATGTTAATGCTCCGCCATTACGTTCATTTCACAATATCCTTGCACATCCTGTCCAGAGCACTGCAGGCTCAGCTTGGCTTGGCTCTGGAGCGTCCCGCAACGGAGCAGCGCAATGTCAAAATTGTTTGTGGCAGTTGCCGCCGCAGCTGCGTTGCCAGCGGAAATGCCGCTACCCAGAGTAGAGACAGGGGGAGAGTGGGTGGGTGGGAGAGAGTGGGGAGTGGGGAGTGTGGAGAGTGCCTTAACGATAAACAGGAATGGGAGTTGGCAAAGGGCGCCGCAGCTGAAGTATCCGGAGCACACACACACACACACACACACACACACACACACACACACTCGCATACACGGCGCCTTCTTTTCTGGCATACGCAAAACTGGCAAAACTGCAAAAATGACAGCTGAAATATGCGACGCTGTGCAAATTTGTGACTGAGTCGGCGGGACGGACATGTGTGTGGTGAGGTGAAGGGGGAGGGGGAGGGGATGGCAGGTGGATCTGTGCTGTGGGCTTTGGTGCTGGCATTGTGGTTTATGTCACGCATCATCGTCAGCTGCTGCAGCACTCGCCGGCATTGCTTCAAGCTTCTTCGTTTGCCGTTTCTTCAGCATGCCAGAATGTTTGGCCAGTGCAGAGTTTGACTTATCGTTGGGCAGTTCATGGGCCGGCGCCATCTACCGGCAGGAGTTAACAGTCGGTGACGTGTTTGTGCATAATGAGCCGCTTGCCGAGCCAGAGCTCCAGTCCGAGCACGGGTCCAGTCCAGTCGAGCCTTTGTTGTGGTGCTTGCATATATCCTTGCATACAGCTGAGATGCCATTCATTTGTGGCAATTCTTGCCAGCCACAGGCTGTACCCATTGCCCGTTGTCCATTGCCCAGGGCAGCTGGCTGCACCTGCTCTGAGCTCTTCGCTCCCATCGTCTTTTTACTCATCCGCTTAAGCCGTTGCTCGACTCTGCTCGTCTCTGCCTTTCTGGCAGTTGTTCTGTCATTAACATCACTCGACATTTTATTTTGTGTATATAAAAAATGAACAGAAACAACAACAACAGTGACAGCTTCTCCAACGGTCAGAAATAATCGCAATGCAAATCTTTGTGCAACGGAAATGAGAACGAAAGAGCTGCAGAAACTGCACAGAATAATCATAGGGCAACACACACACACACACACACACATAAGGGGCGTGTGCATATCCAAGGGATATGCTCTGCAGAGCACCAGAGATATTCACTTCTCTTAGTTGCATATTCACACTTGCTCAAAGAAATAAGAAGAGTATATTAGTTTTGTTGAATGCGAATTTGGCGGGCTGAAGGAATGTTAGACATTGAAGGAAATAGAGACTCGAGTTTCTTATATACATTCATTGATATAAGGAAGCGTGAAAAAATGCTTTATTATTTTTATTATATTTAAGCTTATTTAAATATTTTATTTTGGTGGTTATAATTGGAAAGTTTGTTTTCCTTAGGCTATAGAGTATATATATTTAAAGAAATTGAATTATCTTTGACTATATTTTTTCCAATATCCTTAATTATTATATCCTTATTGTAAAGATATTTTTTATTTATTATATTTGTAATAAGGATCGATTTTTCAGGTTGATTAGCATCAAATCTTAAAATCAAAAAATTTTAATAAATTAAAAAAAAAAAAATCTTTTGAATTGTGAACAGGTATTATGCAGCTAAACACGCTCGATTGCAATGGTCTTCAGTTGTTTTGCTTTGAAATAGGGCAAAAAGGTGTTGAATTTCAGATTCGTAAAGTTTTCAATATTTTTGCATATTTGCTTAACAAGTTATTAATGCAGTTGCAGAACCTTTTAAGAACTTGCTTGCTTAATAAAATTCAACTTGAAAATCAAATATTCTGTCTAAAGACATTTCTTTAAGAAACACTCAACTGTTTGCCCCCGAACGAATGGGGAGGAATTCGTTAACTCAAATGTTGGCTTCGCCGTTGCGAACCGATGACAATTTTCCCAATAACAAAGACATTTGAATATGTAAACAATTGACATATAACAGCAAATCTTCATATAAATAATTGAGGGGCAATTAAGATATTTTGCACTACTGGATAGGGTGATGATATATTGCTGTGAATTTGGCAAGAGCAATTGGAAAGAATAGAGATTTTATATTCGAAGCAGATGGTGTAGAAAGATAGATCAATGTTGTTTTATTATATCCTGAACCCATTTTCATTGGGACCACCAAAGATATAGAGCTTATCTCCAAGAATCGATAACTCATTCGGTATTTTTTTTTTCGATTTTTGTTATTATTTACCCGCAACCCCAATATCCACCCCTTACCCCTCTATTTGTATAAAGCGTATTCCAAATACTAAAAACTTGTTCTTTGGCAAATGCACGCATTTAAATAATACAATCACAATCTAAAAGTTTTATGAAGAAAGTCCACTCACAAGAAAAGTTATTCAACTATTAATTCCCATAGTATGCCCACACTGCAGTCCATGCGTGTTTATGCGTGCGTGGCTATGTGAATGTGTGTAAGCAGAAAGACGCGAAGACTTATTGAAATATCAGTTTCTCGAAGGGTTTAGGGGATCTCGAAGTCGAGTTTCGACTAGAGCATTCTTACTTGTTTTGTGTTCCACCTTTCTGGCATATAAACTTTTTGTTTTTTTTATCATATATCAAACCGTTTGGCTTTAATATACCTAAATACTATATATAAAATAATTTTCTATCTTTATTATGTTTTCTATACGTCTTTCGTGTAAAAAGTTCTCTAGAATACTTTTCTATATTCCACTATTCTTGCGTATTAAGGGAACTCCCCATTCTTCATATTTCTGGCAGTTTCAATTTAATATCTTTAAAATTTGTGAGATAAATTAGTAAAGGTGTAAGCCTTAGTAATATTAAGGGCATTCCCTCTTTCGCAAATGCTATATATTTGATCTTTGTAATATAATTTAAGTTTCATGCAAATAAATAAAATATATTAATAGTGTGGTATTACCTAGAGTATATATACTTTTGAGTTGAACCTTATTAAGGGTATTCCCAATTCGGTACATGCCAAACAGCTGCTCCATCTTACACGTTTTCCACTGGGCTCAACATATAAAATTATTAATATTTTAAATCTATAGTATTACTGTTATATAGTTTGCAATTAATTACCGCTGCAGGGGAGTGCCTATATAAAGGGCTTTCCCTCAAATTGCCAGCAATAGTTGGAACTAGCTCTGGTTGCGTCTGTCGTCTCTTGTCTGGGAATTCGGAAACTCTTTGTGAAAAGTGAAAATGTTTTTCAGGTATTTGAGGGAGCCGACGGCAACGGATCTGATGCCAAGTCGCGATGGCTTCAAGTACTTGGAGTACGGAATGATGGCCTTGGGCTGGGTGCCGCAGGCGATCGATAAGAAATATCTGTGCATCTACAGGATGTGGACGATGTTTGTGATTATGTTGGCTGGCTATTTGCCCGTCGGCCTGTGCATTACCTATGTGAAGGAGTTTAGCACGTTTACGCCCGGAGAGCTGTTCACCTCGCTGCAGGCGGGCTTCAATGCGCCGGCCGCCTTCACCCGTGGCGTGATATCCTTCCTGAATGTCTGGCGCCTGATGGAGCTGAAGAAGCTGCTGGATGAGATCGACAAGCGTTGCGTAACGGAAGAGGAACGCATTCGCGTGCATCGTGCCGTCATCCGTGGCAACAAGATTTATCTGCTATATCAGTTCACCTACTCGATCTTCGTGACCCTCACGTACCTAACGTCCGTGTGCCGTGGCCTGACGCCCTGGCGTGTGTATAACCACTTCATAGACTGGCGAGATGGGCCGTGGAGTCTGTTGAGCGCCTCCTTTATCGAATACATTATCATGTCCTCTGGCGTTTACTTTAATCAAATGACCGACGTTTATCCGCTAATCTTTGGCTTCGCCCTGCGCTCGCATCTCCAACTACTTTGCACACGGATCGAAAATCTGCGCACCGATCCCGAGATGTCCGAGGACCAGAACTATTTCGCACTCAGGGGCTGCATCGAAGACCACAAGCTAATACTGAAGTAGCCTCAAGTAGTGCCTAATCCTTGTCCAGAATATATTTAATTGATTGTTTCTCTAGGATCTGCGATCTCATGCGGCCCTGCATATCGCAAACGACATTCGTGCAGTTCCTATTCGTTGGCCTGCTCTTCGGCCTCACCATGATCAACCTAATGTTCTTCGTGGATCTGTGGATGGGCCTCGCTTCGATTGCCTACATCATTGCGCTCTTTTTTCAGACATTTCCATTCTGTTTCACTTGCAACCTGATCGAAAGCGACTGCGAGAACTTGGCCTTGGCATTGTTTCAGTCGAAGTGGATCGATGCGCCGCGCCCATATAAGTCGGCCCTGATCTACTTTCTGCAGAATGTGCAGCAATCGATACGATTCACAGCGGGCTCCATATTCCCCATTAGCCTCGACACCAATATTAAAGTGAGATTGCAAATTTGTCACTTCCCTTGGGCAGAAATGATGATGAAATTACTTTTATAGGTCGCCAAGTTGGCATTCTCAGTCGTAACATTCGTCAAGCAAATGAACATTGCAGAAAAATTGAAGACGACATAAAGTGGCTCAAGATGCTATGAATGAATGTATATTTTGTATCGCTATATATAGTACAGTATATATGATGAATAGTAGGCGTATTATTATTATAGAATAATTAACGTCTTTAAATATCAAATTGTTCATTTATTTATATTTTTAATATTTATTTATTTAATTTTCACGATTTTTGAATTAGTATTACTCTAGAATTTTGAATTTTGTGAAATTCTTATGAGAAGTAACATAGCTTCAATTATTTTTTGCTTAGAAAATCTCTTTAAAATTTGATTTATATATTATATATCATTTTATAAATATATATTATTTTAATCTTTAGTTGAATATTTAAACTTAAACTTTTTTTACTAGACAAAAGCACTTAAACCTAAATCGGAAATAAATAACAAATATTTCCAATAGTCCTCTAATCATTACTACATTATTTATTATAATTTGCTAATATCAAAATATTTCATTATTTTCCTTATTTAACTATCAATTAAATATATCAAAATTATATTTCATAGATTTAATATTATCAACATTTTCTATCACTCAATTTATAATATATATAATTTATAATTTACATATTATTAACATTCCTCAACACAAGCCGCAATAGAGACAGGTTGACATGGTTGAACTTAAAATGAAAAATAAAATTTGCAATTTATTTATGTTCTGCAATTTTCTGTTACAAATAAATTACAATAAAAATATGAAAGATGTGGCAAATGTCAATTGAGATTTGTTCGGAAATAGTGAATAAATTGAAGAGGATGAATCACTCTCATTATAAAATGGGTCTTAAAGAGCTTTTATTTTTGAAATATTAAAGAAGTAATTTACACTAAAATTAAATAGACAACCAAATGTGTTTATCAAATATTTTAAATTATTATTCAAATAATATTCATCAAAGACTAATTAATGTGGCTTAGGCTGCTTTATTGGTAAATTCAATGTTGGCTTTTTAGTGAATTTCTAGAAAATATAAAACTTAAGTATATACCGTAGTGCTTATACGAAAACATAGTTCAAAGCACATACTAAATTGTTTTCAATCTTTAGCAATTTACATACTAACATTTGCAAGCTCACATTCAGCGAAATATGTAGGGAATACCTCTGTTATTTCCTAGTTCTCAATCTTCAACTCTCATTTCTTATGATGCCATCAATTGCCGTTTAGCTTGATAGCATTCGATAAATAAATATGTATATATATCAATATTGTCAAAGCGAATCTCTTGCCAAAAATAGATTTTCATATCAAAACATATAAAGCTGTTGGCCACAACAGTTGGCCAAGAAGATGCAGAGAAAAAATGATGTCAAATTGTGGCTACTTTCAAATGCACAGCTTTGAGGCAGACAAAGCCGAGTCGAGCAGAGTCGAGCAGAGGGAAAAATGCAAAGCCAAAGCCAAAGCCTTGTGTAATCCCAGTGGCGAAAGGGTCTGCTCGTAGACGACATAACTTCTTTTTGGCATAATAAAATATTTTTATTTTGGCACTCGTCCAGACCGAGCCGAAAACAAAAACAAACAGCAAGAGCAACAACAACACACCCGAACAAGGCAAACAAACAAGCGAGACGAGAACAACAGGAGATGAAGTGGACTTGGACCTGGCTGCTGGGCCTGGCTATGGCCATGACAGCGCCTAAAGTAGCAGCAGTCAATGCAGTCAAGTGGCCGGCCTCACGGCCCGGCTAAAATGTCCTTGTGGCCAGGCTCCAATATCCTGCAGAGGGGCGAGGCAGCCTGTCAAGTTCAAGAATTAGGAAAAAAATATTTAAACAAACTCAGCCAGAGAAATCAAAACAATAATAATAATAATGTGAATGTCTATAAGACAGACTGAGTGTGTGTGTGAGTGAGTGCTTGTTTTTTCATGTCCTGAATTCTATGAAAGTGGCTAAGTAGGGTATCATGGTCTTTATGCAAATGCTTGTAACAGAGAGAAGAAGAAGCTACGCTCTGTAGTTTGCATACTCTGGAATGGAATCAATAGAGGAGAGGCTGTGGCTATTGTTTATCTGTGAGCGTGCGAACTACAGTCTGTTCAAATTTCAGTTCCTTCGACTCTTATGTGCGTATACAGTATTCGGTATAGTTGTCTGACGCTATGACTACACAAATTTTCAATCCTTTCAATGGTATGTCCGCTCGATGTTATCCCCGCTCTGACTTCAGTTCGCTCAACTTGTATACTCCTGCGTATAGACGTGGCTGCAGGTCTCTCTACTCGAATGTTGAACGTGTTGATCTTTGAGCCTCTAAGAGACCATTAGTAGACCATTCTATAACACTTGTAAGCATTATTTTTAGGCCTATGAGAGGCTAAAGACTAGATGATTAGATGTTTATATGTAGACCCTGCTATAACATTCTGGAAATGATCTTTGAGTCTAGTCTCTAGAGACCATTCTGTTTGTTTAACTGTCAACAAATGTTAAGGAATACAAATTCGAAGTATATATTAAAGAGCTACCGTCAATTTGATATATGATTTCACATGAAGTACAACAAACTCCTTTACCGTTTGTTAAAGAGATATTAAGTAATAGTCATAGTAATAGATATAGACTCTACACAGTAGATTACCGATAATTCGAAATGGCAAGATATCAGTTTTTTTTTTTTTTTCAATTTACAGAAATTCAAATTATCTATAATTATTGACAACGAATTTTTTAGAATAGATAGATTTTTTTTTCATTTATCGCGATTTTTGATTTAGCGAGGTACAGATTATCGAGTCTCGACTGTATATGTATAATGTTTGCTAAGATTCATTTGATATATAGTTTCGCAAGAAGTACAACAAATAGATATCTCCTTTACCTTCCATTAGATAATGAAAAATGAAGTAACAGAGTGTTAGACTATTATATTATTTTAAGTATATAACTAAGGGGAAGCTAGAATATCTAGCACATTATCTAATTACAGGGCATCTCGACACTGGGACACCCTCTGCACTCCAGAGCACTCTTACTTGTTTAGTTGGGGCTCGTCTGGCAGCCTTCCCGAGTCTCTGTCTGGCTGTCATGATTTTATTTGCATGCAGGCGCGTGTCAATGTAAACTATGAGCCCCAGACGCGTTCGCCATGCCCGCTCATTGCAATATCCTCACCGCCCCGCCACACCCCGCCACGCCCCTGGTAGCAACTCCTTCCAGAGTCGCGTCCAGTGAAGCGTTGCTGGCTACATTTTTGGCAGTCAGCCGAGAACTATGCAATGTCTGCCCTTCAGCCAACTCCTTTACCTCCTCTGCTCTATGGAAGCTGTGCAGCGTTTGCTTCAATTTAATAGATTTTTAGGCATTTCAAATTTGTTTTTTCACTTGCAACTTTTTTCGGCATTTTTTGCATTTAAATGTTTGTTGGCAAAAATGCATTTAAATTCATGGATTGCTCGCTGCAAATAAAAGAGTCATACGAGCCAGTAGAGGTAGTTCAGGAATTCTGGAAAATGCATTTATTTATGTGTCAACAGCTGCTGCAGCCACAACAAAAATCGTTCAAAAAAATCGCTAATATTCAGCAGTCGAATTTATAGTTACTCTAAATTTAGGCAATAAATACAAAAATATAGCTGCAAATGGAAATTATATTCATTGTTAAAGCTAGCAAATTTTATTTATTAAAGGCAATTTAAATGACAACTACAATTATGTATAAAGTTCTAGCTCACCATATTCATAAAAAAAATATGCAAAACTTATTAATATTATATTATATTGCTATGATATTATATTATAAAGATTATTTTATTTAATATCTATTATTTTTTTATTTTTATATCCAATTTTGCTTTTTTAGACATTTTAACAAAATGTATTAAAAAATCCTACATTTTATTTATTAATTAATTTATTAGTTAATGTTATTTTTTCTGTTTTCAGTTTACTTTTATGTCAGAGAATGGAAACAAATAGATCCAAAAATGGTGGTAAGCATTGGAAAATATGATATATATTCATATAGAAGTCAGAGTAAGTAATACAATTATTACTATCAGTTTATAATGCTATCTGAAATTTAAAAATACTTTTTAGGGATGTAGCTTTTAAATCTACGATATACAAAAGTAAAAATCTTTGGACAATGAATTATTTACAATTTCCTGCTTTGTCTTTCTAATTCTAATGCATAAAATTTAAAAAAAAGGTTCGATGTAACATTTTGTCATATCATTCACATATTTAAATTTGGTCAACACATACCTATTTATATCACCGACAATTTTTAGTCCTTATAAGGTTTAAAGTTTCCTGATGAAACATAACCAAAAATGATTAAACGCCTTAAAAAAAAAAATATTTTTTTTTTTGTGACTATTCTTAATCGAATTTCTTAATCGCTTTAAAATATAATTTTAATATGTACATATTTAACATTTTTATTTTTAGGAACACTTAGCTAAAACTTCAAGTATTACTCCTATTTTCTGATAAAAAAATTTTTATAGACTTTTAAGTATGTACTTTATATACTTTTAATAGTCGAACTGATATGAAATCATGTTTCATATATAAAAGCCGAGTTAATAATACGTAATATCTAATTAGATACTCTTTCTCAGAGCTATTGTATTTATTTTTGAATCATATAATAATCTGATATCAAAACTAATTGTGTTCATTAAAATAATTCGCATTTACAAATTATTTGTGGGATTTCATTTAAATTTTGGCAATTTGTTCTGCCTTATGTTTAGATGTATAAATAAATGTGTATGTGTAATAAATACTATCAATAGCTGAGTCTAATTAGTTTATGTCTCACTGCTCTTCAATCAATGGCCAAATAAATTCATTTTGTTGACTATAAATTAACTGTAATGTAGGTCAGAGCGTACATCGTACAATATGATGCTTCCATGTAAAGGGTATAAAATCATTTTTGGTAGGTCGCAGCCCACACAGAGCGAAAGAGAGAGACAGAGGTAGTAGGTAGAAGAGTGAGTCGGGCAGTGAAATACTGAAATACTGAAATACTGAACAGAGGAAAGCAACATAAATTAATATTCAGTTAAAAATGTGCAAATATTTTACACGCATGTCGCTTATTGTTGTTGTTGTTGTTGTTGATTTTCATTATCTTTTGTATTTGTTATTTTTTTATTATATACAGCTCATATGCTCGTGCATTTTTGGAAGTGCTAAAGGATTGCGAATGCAACAGCTCGGCTCTCCCACTGTCTCCCTCTCTCTCTCTTCATCTCTCTCTTTCTCTTTACCTATTTATGTATTTCTTTTGTTGCTCTTTATTTTCTTGTCGTTTTAAATTTATGAATTATTTGCACTGAATTTATGAAATGTAAATGTTGTTATAGTCGTTGCTGTTGTTGTTCTTGTTGTTGCTGTTGTTGGCCTGTGTAAATTGCTGTTGCATACTTTCTGGCAGCGACTTATCTGCATTGCCTGCATTTTGTCCTGGGCCCGAGGCTATTTACATGCATTTCAGCTATAAATTAACCCGCTCTTTTCTCCACTTGAAAAAAAATAATAAAATAAAAATACAAAAATTAAAACAACAGCAGCCATCAAGTATATCAATGAGTATGCAAAATATTTGATCTGATTTATGCAAATGTTTGCAAATTACAACAACAATGAGCACACACACACGCACATATGTGGTTAATTAAAAATTCATAGAATATTATATAAAGTAGGCAACTAATATTCATAGTTTCAAGTTTGCACTCAGCCAGAAACTCAAAGACCCACTTAATAATCAACCCAGCCGCAGGTTTGGGGCCAGGCGGCATACGAATTGCCTGAAAAGATAAACGAACCGCAAACTAAGTACTCTCTGCCCTTGCCAAGCCCACCCCACACCCACACACACACACATGCACACAAAGAGAGAGAGAGAGAGAGAGAGAGAGAGAGAGAGACACACATGCTGGTCGGCATTATGAGCTCATTAATTATTCATAAATATTGCTTTACGCAATTAGTTAATTCCAGGATTGATTGATTTACTTTTGTCTGCATATGCTTAAGCTTTTCAGCTATTGCTATCTCTGTTGTCTCCCGCATGTTACTCTGTCTCTGTTTGGCATGTTCTCGGCTCTATTGTGGCATCTCTCGATGATTTGTGTCATCTTGTTGCTGTCTTTGTTGCTGCTGTTGTTGTCGTTGTTGTTGTTGAGGCATTGTCTTCGTGGTTGCCGTTTCAAGGCAAATAGTTCGCACAGCTAACGACAAAATGCCATAAATGCTTTTGCCGTCTTGTATTTGTATAGCCCCATGGCTAGGGGTATATTGGATAAGAGCAGCCGCCACCTGCTCCCATCTGTGTGTGTGGGTGGACAAATGTCTCTCTGTGTGTGCGGTTCAATGGCTGTGTCTATGTATGTGTGGGTATGCGTGTGTGTCTGTGTGTGTGTGTGTTTCATAGTTTTGAGGCGCTTTGAAGTTAAATGTGCCAACGGGCACAATACAGAGATATGTACATATATTTGTGAGATAACTGAGCACATCCCATAAATTCAGAAATATTGATCGATGCGATTATATTTTTGATCTATCAATACGAATTATCCGTGCAACTTCAAATGATAAAAACTTTTGGTTACTTTTTTAAGTCTTTTCCTTTTCTACAAATTACTGAATTTAACTAAAATAATAATAATAAAAAATATTTTAAAAAATATATTTATAAAATTAAAATGAAATAAAGCCTATATATTTATGTATATTAGTAAATAAAAATAAATATATTTTTAAAATATGCATTATATATCTCTAAAAAAAAAAAAGTTTGAAAAATTTAAATTAAACAAGTAAGAAAGCTCTAGTCGAGACTGCTCGACTACGAGATCCCCTGAACCCTTGGAGCAATAGATATTTCAATAATTTTTCGCGTCTTTCAGCTTACACAAGAAACACGCACACACACACACACACAGGCACGTACGCACACACAGGCACACATACACACACACGCATACAGACACACATACACACACACACACGCATACACACAAACGCATACACACACACATACACACACACATACACAAACACATACCCACACAAGCACCCACGCATAAACACGCATGTGCTGAAGTGTGCGCTTACTATGAGAACTTAATAGTTTAATAACTTTTTTTATGGACGTACGATCTTCATGAAACTTTCAGATTATGATTATAACATGAATATGCATGTAATTGCCAAAGCACAAGTCTCTAGTATTTGAAATACGCTTTTTACAAAATTGAGGGTGAGGGGGTGAATTTAGAGGTGGGGGGTTAATTTTAACAAAAACCGAAATTGTATAAATTGCATGTAAGCATACATTACAAATTTGGAGACTCTAGCAATAAAGGTGTAGAAGATATAATTTTATAACTGGTTTTCGATAAGGTTTTTTATCGGTAAAAAAAGATCGGGATGAGTTATCGATTTTTAATGATAAACTTGATATGCGCGCTGTAATTACGGACATTCTAAAAAAAATTTGAAGTCTCTAGCTCTTATATCTTCTGAAATCGACGCGTTCATACATACGGACAGACGGACAGACGGACGGACGGACAGACGGACAGACGGACAGACAGACGGACAGGGCCAAATCAACTCAGCTCGTCGCCCTGATCAAGAATATATATACTTTGTGGGGTCTGCCACGCCTCCTTCTGCCTGTTACATACATTTCAACAAAACCATTATACCCTGATTTCCCATTGAAAATGGGTTCAGGGTATAATAAAGCATATATTTATATAAATGATAAAATATAAATATATGTATTTTTAAAATATGCAATGTAAATCTCAAAAAAATATTTAAGCATCATATATCCGAATAAGATGTTTGCTTATAAATAATTATAATATACCTCTAAATGGCTTTTATCTATTTTGATGGAAAAGTTATATTATCTTAGATATGAACAATAAATATATATAATATAATAATATAATAAATATAATGTAATGTGAATTTAAAAAATGTGATAATATCAAATCTTCATAATATTTTTATACAATTTGTATGCAGTTGTGTACAAGGTTTAATAAACTATTCAATAAGTATACTCTATGAATAAATATATATTTTTATAGGCCTGCAAGCACAACTATCACAAACATAAACTCATGATAGATTTCTTTATAATTTTCCTGAAACGATAACACTTTAACACTTCCTTATATTATTATACATATTCCCATTTAGATATACTATGTATACATACACACATATAAATCGTGCATTCATGCATCTGCGTTTACAGATGAGCTAATCAACAAATTTGATTCAAATTAATAAAATGAGCATTTGAAGTAGAGCCCCTAGCAGGCATTTAATCGATAATAATCACAGCAACAAATGCAATGACAACTGGATGAGCCTGTAATACAAATATACATATAAACATATCTACACAAATATATATGAAGTTATTCATGTATGTATATATGTATAGAGCTTAGTTATCTGCATCGCAGCACAGCTGAAAATTGCATTCAACATAAATCGCCCAAGAGACACAGACAGACAGACAGCATATGCAGCAAGGGTTGTGTGTGCGTAGAGGGGAGCTTGGCAAAGGGGCGGGGCTTTCAGGAGGTGGTCGCTAAAGGCCGCAGTTGTAGGCCGCCTAAGACCCAAAAGCCGATGCCAAAGCACTGTGAGGCCTGTGCGCTAAATGCAAATTAATTAGACAAGCCGAACTCTGTCTTAATACAACAACAACAAGAACAATTACTACAACAACAGCTGCAACCGTTCAGGCTATTAGAATGCACACCCACACAAGTGGGCGTGGCAGAGATTTGTTAGCCAAACACTGGGCATCAGCTTGCACGGCTTTTTAAACAATAATTATTTTGTTAGCCTTAGTTATGAACAAATTGAGCGTCCATAATATGTGGATGTGGATGGGGATGTGGATGGGGATGGGGATGGGGATGGCTGGCTGGCCACTCCACAGCGATCGGACGCCTATGGACGGACACTGCGTAAGCCCCAATTAAGCTGCAACAATTAGTGAGTGGCTTATTATGTGCCAAGTGCGCACAATATGTTTGCCGATTGTCCGAGGGGGGTGAGGATCCCACTCGACAGATAATAGATGAGAGCCGACAGAGCTCTCAGCATTTGAGGAGATATAAATAGAGACTTATACACATATAGATATAGATGTATTTGCATATAAGTATAATTTTCTCTTTTAAGTTGAGAATATTCCACTTATTTATACAAATACTTTATGTTATATTTATATATATTTAATATTATTTATATATTTTATATTATCTATACTCATCAAAGCATTTTTGAACTCATTAATCTGACAAGGATTTTTTCAGTTAATTAGATTTCAAAGTTATTTCTGTTCTCCGATATATAGGCATACATATAGGTACTTTTATTTTTTTTTTTTTATTTATAACAAAATTAGAAATATAAAATCATTTATAATTTTTTAAATTTATAATAAAGTTATAAGTATAAAATATTAAAACAAATAATTTATAAAAATATTTTTTAGTGACTAATCAAGGTAATCTACTCCAACTACGTACATTCATTAGAAACTGAGAATGCTTTTCGAATTGTAGTTTTAGTTCAGTGAGGAATTCATTTGGAAAGCATCGTAATACCTATTCTAATATTAAGTCGGAGTAAAACTGATTGTCGTCGATCTGTTTCTCCTTCTTCTGCCTGTTGCATACATTTTAAGAAAATCCTTATACCCTAATTTCCCATTTTCCGGGGATTTCGGGAATTACCCATAACCTTTATCTGTCTATATTCTTAGCTGAGGCTATGCTTAGGCTCCATTATGAATTGGATTTCAATTTTAGATCGATTTTTGGATGAGACACAGAAGCTCCATCAGTTTTCGCCCATTCCATGTGGAGGGTTTTTGTACTCTCTCATTCTATGCCTGCTTCTTGTCTCTCTTCTGTTTTGCTCTGTCTTGTTTTTTATGCTGTACTGTTAGCATATTTTATGCAATGACAATGGCTTTGGCCTCGCCACTGTTGGTAGTTTATAAATCATTTGAGATAAGCTGCTGCACAACGTGCAACACCTGATGCCCTTTTTGAAAGGATGCCGACCCAGGTCCCCAGCCCCCGGCACCCGGCACCCGGTACCCGGCCCGGGCAGCGTGCCATGCCATGCCATTGGAGTATGCGATGTTAAAAATTGCAAACAACGACTAAATGGGCACAAAAAACAGAAGTAGCAGTCGCCAAACCGAAGAGGCAGCCCACCAACGACGAGCATATAACAAAATTGAAAATAAAATATAAAAAAAAAAAACAAAGGTAAAAAGGGAAATGCTAAACGGAAACAACAAGAAAACTTAAGTTTTATGCTAGCCAGACGCGTCGGTACTCTATGTAAAATACTTTTAAAAATTTGTAAATAAAAGTGATACTGAAGTAAACTGATAAACTTAAAGCTTATTTTGATTTTATTTTATATATTCAATTTTGTATTTTATTAAATTATGTTTTACCCACAGTTCTGAGATCCAATTACAATTCAAATCGAATTGTTTCCTGAACACAATTTAATAAAATAAAAAAAAATCTTTAAAAATAATTTAAAGAATTATATTTGATAAAAGAAAATGTTAATGTGTATTTATTTTAAAATTGTATATAAGAATTTGCGCAAAATAAAGGATATATTTTTTTAAATTAAAAAATAAAAATATGAAATACATACATATCTTTAAAATAACTTTTTTATTATATTTTTATTTTATCATTAAAGACAAGTTCCTATTTAGATTTTTATATTATTTTTATTGCAATCATAAGAATTGAATTGTAATTTTTAAAATACTGATAATTTATAGGCGTTAAGTTTTCATTGAAGACATTTCAGAAATTCTGAAAAAAAAAAAAAAATATTATATCAGACAATTATACATATTACATCTATGTACATGTATATGAAGTATACTCTGTTTGACATATTAGGGGATCTGCCCTCATATAAGTGTATTACAATAACAACAACAACAACAATGTGCAACAAAATTGTTTGCGGTGCGGCGCAGAGCAAAATATGAAAATGTAAATAGCATAAAATGAAAACCTGCAATGGCAGCACTTTTCCAACACTTTCCGCTCGGTGGCAAGGGACGCCGAGCGGATGGGTAGCGAGTCACATAGTTGAGTTGGTGGTTAAGGGGGGCTGGTGGGCAGCTCGTAGCTTGGAGCTGGGCAAGTCTTGTGTATTGCTTCGTGACTGACGCTGAGTGCAAGCTGTTTAGCTTTCATGTGACAAAGTAAATTTCAATATATTGAAATTGTTATTTAAGTAGAGTGCACGTGGAACCAGCCAGCAGATGTAGGTGAAAGAGCAGGAGGCGGAGTAGCAGGACAACTGAGAAGAAGAAGATACTCCTGCTGCTGTCTCTTAGCTGCTATAATGTGTATGCTCTTCTCTACATATTGAGGCGCCTGGCAGCTGCTGCTGCTCCTGCTGCTGCTGCTGCTCCTGCTGCTGCTGCTGTCTCTGCTCAATCCTGGCGCCCCGTTATTGTAAATAGTGTCATAAATAAATTGCCGTGATTTGTGTGCCAGCCACGAGAGGCGTCGATAGGAAAAAAAAAAAACGGCGCAGAATATCATGTGCCCAACAAATTGCATTTTAAAATGCAGCCGAAGCGATTTTCTAACAAAACGTTGCTTTACTATATGCACATATATATATGCACATATATATATACAATAAGCACAACAAAAAAGAGGATATGGTAATGCAGCATGGCCGCCGCAGCTGCAGGACGTGTGGTGAGCGGGCGGGTAGCCGGTCGCCCAGCTGGTGAGCGTGCCAAACGATTTAATTACAAATAAAGTAATTTTTAATTGAATAACCGCCAAAGTTGATGGAAAAACGCAAACTCCACACAGCAAACCAGCACAGCCTGGCCACGCCCATGCCCCAGCACGCCTCTCTGATCGATTTGCAGTTTCGTCGCTGATGCAAACAGCGTGCAAAATGCGCATCAGCCTCAGCGTAAAGTCGGCCTGCACTATTTGTTGTTGGCAGCCGAAGCCAACGCCTCACTGACCGTAACATCATTCGCACCACTGTGCGTGCCAACATTTGTTGTATGTCCATGTGCGTGTGCGTGTGTGAGAGTGTGTATGTGTGTGTATATGTGTGGACATTAATTTTGCCACTTTTCCGCCCTTTGCATGAGCTGCATCGGAGTTTATATTGATATCTCGAATGCTCTGCAACGCATCAGGATAATACAAAATAATATTTTGTATTTTAATTTTTATTTTTTATATTTCATATTTTATATTTTATATTTTATATTTTATATTTTATATTTTAAATTTTATAATTTATTTTTATATTTTATATTTTATATTTTATATTTTATATTTTATATTTTGTTTTATATTTTATATTTATATTATATATCAATACTGAATTATGTAATATTTTTACTGCTAAAACAAATAAAAAAATAATTATTAATAACATATTTGTATAATTTTAAAAATATATTTTAATTTTAATTATAACCTGCCCAAATACTAAATATATTTGCACACTCTTTTCATAAATATAGAGAAGTCAATTAGTTACGTATAAATCACATCCCATTCAACTCTAGAGCATTCAATAGTCGTTAGGGCCTCAGCTATTCAGCATTGTCTCTTCCCAGCAGTTGATTTTTTTCCACAATTTGCAGTCGCTTCTTTTTCGCTGCGCTTATTTGCAATTGCATCATCGATTTAATTGCAAATTAATTGCTTCATCATTGGCTCGCGCATGGGCATCATCAGAGCCAGGGTCTGTCGTTGACGTTGGTGCTGACGATGGCGCTGGCCTCGATTTAGCCCACCATAAGTGAAAGCTTCAGCTTTTGCTCTCCAGCCCGCTCGGCTCGGGGCAAAGTCATCATTGGATGCGAGCAGCTGCCTTTTATTTTTACATTTCACGCCGGACGCTGCATTACTTTGTAATTATTGTGGCAAATGGTTTGTTTGCATATTGATTACAGCTGCAAAAAGGCAGGCGTGCTCCCCGCCCCACCTAACGCCCTGCCTACCTCTTTATCCATGTCCCCGCCCATGAGCGTATCTGCACATTGGCCACATAAGGCGCCGCTGTTCTGTCAATGCGCATTAGCTTCGAGCTGGAGTGGAGGATGCAATCGCGATTCAGGTCACTCAGAGGCGCCAGTTGAGCTCACTTCTTCAACTTCCAATGCTAATAAACCAGCTGCGGCATCGGGTTTAACTGCAATTGCATTATCAGCACTCACAATGAATGCAAAGAACTTAGAGAACTAACTTTTGTTACTAGCTCAACTCAAAAGATTGAAATGAATCAGAGTATTTCCAAGAATACCGCAAGCTAAGGTTGGCCAATCAATCGATAGCTCTTTTGCTAGAGTTGTTTACGTTATCGATAACACGCAGCTGTCGGAATGTTCAATAAATTTTGCCATCATATCATGAATGCCCTTAAGCTTGTTTCAAATATTATATTTGATGCAGAATCCAGTTTTACAACTCTTTAGAGGCGTGGCAGTCATTTACTCTCAGTGCCTATCACAATCGAACGAATGGAAATTTGATAATAATTCTCTCACGATACACGACAGTCTCGAGTATGAAAATACAATAAAACGTCAAATCCTCAGCATACCCTGACAAGCTCAACTCTTTAATAATATTTCATAGTAAAATATGTATATAAATTTCTTTAATTAAAATTTGATACCCCCATACGCCAAAATACTTCATAAAAAAAAAAGAATAACAATAACTAAACATAAACAAAATAAATAATTAAAAATGTTAAATACAACGATTGATCAATTGATAAAGTGTCCCATATAAATAAAATAAATAAATATATATATTTTTAAATTTAAATTATTATTCAGTTATTCTGTTTTTATTACTAAAATTAAAATTTTTAAACTTATTGAGCTAAGCAGCTGGAATATTGGATAAATAATATAAAAATATATTTTAGAAAATAAAAATAAAAAAATTAAGTTCAGACTTTAAAAATATTAAATATATTATTTAATTATTTCTTAATTGTACATATAGCTAAAAAGTGATATAATCTAAAAAGATATAATCTTAGGTATTTTTTAAGATTTGTATGAATATAACATTTATTATAATCATAGATCTTCATTTAAATTATATATACACTTTTTTTCCATTCATATAATATTATATAATATCCACAGGCATTTATTTCTTATAGATCTTTATTTAAATATTATGTAATATACACAGGAATTTATTTTCTTCAATTTTTTATTTATATATACATATTTATATACGGCAATCTTTTTTGTACCAATATCTTTCATAGAATTTAGCTAAAAGGAAATTTTCGCTTTGGGCAGCGAACTTTTTTTTTCTGTCTGCTCAATCAAATTTAAGAAAATTGCCCAGCGTGTAGTGGGCAATGCGGGAGTAATGGAATTTAGAGCGCCAATTGCATTGCAAAAGTAGCCACAACTGGCGGCAGTTGCAACAAAGAGCGTGTCCTGCCAGCGCCTGCAGGACATGAGCATAGACACAGACAGCCGGGTGAAATGCAGGCAGGACTGCAGACAGGCAGGACTGCAGGCAGGCACATCATAAAGGCAGCACAAAAAATTTGCGGTTGATGCATTTTTATGAAGCATAGCGCCAAATGGACGTGGACGAGGTTCGTCTTGGTATGCGTGTGCTGGTGTGTGTGTGTGTGTGTGAGTGCAAGAAAATATAATAATAAACTAGAAAAATGACAAAAGACATGTTAAAAGCACACGCGCACACACACACAGACACAAATGCACACCCACTGGATGGCTGACAGGCAACAAAAGTAGACAGGCAGCACTTTTGGATAGGCTGTGAGCGAGGGAGAGAGAGACAGAGAGAGAGAGAGAGAGAGGGAGGGAGAGACAAGCGCTTGCTGCAAAGATTTACACGACGATAGAGGAAAGGCAAAAATAAAAAAAGGAGGCGAAAGAGGCGTGTAAAGTGCCGCCAAGCTAAAAAATATTTGCACAACAATGGAAGCCACACAGAAAAGAACGAGGCAACACAAAATACAAGCTCTAAATAAAAATAAAAAGCGAAAGAAACACATAAGAAAGAAAGAAGTGAGAGAGAGAGAGAGAAGAAGAAGCAGTAACAGAAGCTGGCAGCTGGCAGTTGGCTGTTGGCAGTTGGTTGGGTTAGCGCCCGGGTAGTAGTAAAATGTAAGTAGCTATAAAATATGAATATAATAGAGCACATCACATCATAATGCGCCCGCAGCGTATGCAGCTATGCATGGGACAGCGGAGAGAAGGGGGCTGGGTAAGCTTTTGGCCGGGTAGTTGATTAAATCTGTGAAGTGATCGAAGTGACATGCATGAACACGACAAGGACACTTGAGGCGCCGCTTGCATAATGCCGTTAGTGCTACTTTGACGATGACAATGAAGTAGAAGCTGTAGCTAAAACTGAAGTGCGAGTGGCAGTGGCAGTGGGCGTGGAAGTGGGCGTGGTAGCTGCAGTTGAAGTTGTGCATGCAGAGAGCCGTGCGAAAAACTTCCGCCAATGTGAATGAATAGTTCATTGAATCGATGGTAAATCGCGTGTGGGAGACTTTATGAGACTGTTAAACTGATGAAGTATGCAACACAGTTGCCGAGTGCAGGCTCTGCGGCTACACGACATAAGTTGCTCACACATTAGTATTAAAAAACTGTCTTCATAAATGGGCAACTCAATCGAATATGTCTGTGTTAAAAATTGGGCGTGTCTACTGAAGTTTTATGGAACTAACTGAGCTTCTGCTGTTGGCAGAGCTCGAATTTCTATATTTTATTGAGAAACTTGATATAATAATCATGAGAAATTGCTAGACAAATAAAAGTAGATCGCAGCTTATCGACTTGTAAGCCTGTGTGAGCATTTTGATAAATGATACTCACATCCTAAAGGCGCTGCGCGGAGATCTATTTCATATTCGTGTTAAGCCATTAAATATTATATTTTAATTCTTTAATTCTTACATTAGTATTAATTTATAATATTTATTCTACTCTCTATAATTAAACAGCCACTAATATGTGAATGACAATTTCAGAGAGCTGCCGGATCTAACTTCTTAAACTATTACCGTTTCAGCATTATGCATTATAAGCGAAAAAAATAGATTTTTTACTAAAATAATGAGTGTATAATTTCAACAAGATCTTTGAAATCTCAAAAGAAAGTAGAAAATGATATTGAAAAAGTGACGAAGAGTGACAGATAAAGAAAGAAATAAAGAGAGGGATAGAGATAGATAGGTATATAGGTAGATAGATAGATAAAGATAGAGAGAGAGAGAGAGAGAGAGAGAAAACACTCATTAGTGAGTAACTGAGTGAAGGTTAGAGTGATAGAGAGAGAGAGAGAGAGAGAGAGAGAGAGAGAGAGAGAGAGAGAGAGAAAGAGAGAGAGAAAGAGAGAGAGAGAGTGGGATATTTATTTATTTATCAAACTTTTCGCATTGCGGCTCGGAAAGTATTGGTGAATTACTAATACGATACTATAGTAAGGGAAGAAAAAAGGGAATCTCATACACAATTAAATTCCATTCCTCAAGCTTTTCCTTCTACACTTTATTTATAAATAAAAATTTTGACAAAGAAAACAAAAAACCGAGAAAGTCATTGACTACCAAATATTAAAAATAGCTCAGCTAAGCAGTAGCTAACCATAACAATAAATTTGTATTAAAATTTTAGTATAATTGTTAAATATTGTTCAAGAGAAATAAAGCACAAACAATATGTATGTAATACATAAATGTATGTATATATTTCAATCGAGGGCAAAGATTAGATAAATGTAAACTTGGAGCTGAATGTCTGCGTCTTGTATTGCAACGTGGAGCCTCAAGGCCAACGATGAACAGCCGATAGTTGGTGAAAATCACCTGTTCGGCCTGTATGTCTTCCTGTTTTTCAGCTGAGTGCCCAATCAATAATCAAACAAACAAACAACACGAAATGCAGGAGCTGCTGCAGTGGCAGTCGCTGCAGTGGAAGCCAACGCCTATATCAACACCTTGAATGGCCAACAAAGGAGCTGATGGAGCGAAGGGGCGAAGGGGCGGAGTGAAATGGGGTTAGGGGGTGGTAAGGGAAACTGTATCTGGCAGCGTCTGGCGGGCAAAATGTTATGCATTATATAGAAAGACTATATATGGGCAAGCATTAACGCCATGGAGCGTGGCCATCAGGAAGTTGCACAATCGGCCCAGCCATCAGCCCCGGGAGCCAGCGCGTCCGCCCAGTCAGTCCAGTCAGCCGAGTCAGCCAGCCAGGCAGTTAGCCAAGCAGCCGGCGGCATCAACGTCGTCCGTATGCATTGAAGTCAGCTCGGCTCGAAGTTGAAGTCAGTCAGCGCGTCAATAAGTTGGACACAAAAGCGTTGTATGTTCAGTTGCTGTGTGTGCGCGTGTATGTGTGTGTATGTGTGTAGCATAATTTTGTGGAGGCGAGACATCTCCCAGGGCAAACAGGACGCACAGGACGTTATACAAAGGCCAACGGAGCGAGCCAGCCGCTCGCCTGGCCACAGGCCTGGAAAGGTGCAGGCGAGAGAGAGGCTGAGAGAGAGGGTGAGGGCAGCGAGTGCCAATGACGCGTTGCGGTTTATTACCAATGCCATTGTATACTTTATGGCGTTGCCAAAGTAAATGGGCGTGGCCCTGCCATTTGGGGGTCCGGGCAGGGCAGCAAGTATGACATTACGTGTGCAAATGTGCGGGGGGCGACTGAATGTGTGTGAGTGTGTGTGCGGGTGTGTGTGTTGACTTTTAACTTAAATAAATTTGCTCTTGCAGGCACTGCATAATGTATATTGCAGCGATAAGGGCAACGGGCAATGTGAGCGGGCTGGTAAAATGACAGACGGAGCGGGACGGGGGAATGCATGATGGCATTGGGTTGATAAAAAAGGCAAAAAAGAAAAACACTTGCCAATTCAATTTAATATGCATCCAAATTTCATAAGTTGTGGCAAGTGAAGAAAAAAAAAAAAAAAAAACAAGTAAGAACGTTGCAGTCGGGCGTTACCGACTGCGGAATACTCATTCACATCCCATCAACAATTTAGTAGTTAAGTTTCGTTCTAATACTGTATAATATACAGGTTTTTCCGATTTGCCACGCCCCAACTGGGCGTAGACACCTCATTTTTGGTCAGTTTTTAGAAAGAGATAACGTTACCCTAACTGCAAAGTTTGAATGCTTACCCTAAAAAAATGTGAAAATTACAGGGTATTTTTCGATATGCCACGCCCCTAAAGAGGCGTAAAAATCGGGGAATCGATAGAGGAGGCTACCAGTAACTCAACTATCCAAATTTGAAGCTTCTAGCTATTATACTTTAGGAGATATAAACTTTTGCGGTTTGCCACGCCCCCTGTGGGCGGACATATATTCGACAAAATTTTTGGTCTTGGGTGATCAGTCCGAGTATATATACAAAATTTGAGGTCTCTGCCATCAATAGTGTCCAAAATATAGGAGAATTTAAAAAATCACTATATCTTCAGGTCCGATTTGCCACGCCCCCAACGGGCGTAGACTTATAATTTATCTTCAGACTTTATAGAATCATACCATTAGCTGACGTGCAAAATTTCAGCATTCTAGGTTTACAACTTTAGGAGATACAGTTTTATCCGATTTGCCACGCCCCCAATGGGCGTAGATATATCCGCCATAGCTTGTGATCTTGGGTGGTCAACGCGGACCTACATACCAAGTTTCAGCTTTCTAGCTCTTCAACAAACATGATTTCTGGTATATCGGAAAATGCATTTTCCGATTTGCCACGCCCCTAGTGGGCGGATCGGGAAAATTTTAACACTTTATAAATCGGAGATATACACGAGTATGTGTTCCAAATTTCAAGTCTCTAGCTTCAATAGCGCCGAAATAGATTGCGTTCATACGGACAGACGGACAGACGGACAGACGGACGGACGGACAGACGGACAGACGGACAGACGGACGGACAGCAAGACGGACATTGCACAAAACCAATATACTGATTCACTTTCGTGAATGAGTATAAAAAAAAAAGGAAAAACATGAAATGATAATAATTAAGGGTTTTCGATATTAAATTTGAAGTACTTGATTGACTTTTAAAGAGGTGCGGTAGAGTGAAGTTTAACAAGTAGAACTTGCTGCTCTTTGTGCTTGAATTAATTATATATTCACACACTTATATTCCTGTTTGATCAAGTCATTCTCAAGGCTCATTTCGCTTTCTGGACTTCTGCATCCTTCTGCATTTAATGCCATTTAATTATTAAGAGATGCGGTTTGATGATGTTTTATAAAATGTTCATTCTTGCATAGATATTTATAACGATGTTTCAAATGTTGAGCAAAACAACTGATTTATTCATTTCTGAAAACTTCAATTTTTAACATATTTCTTTTCTATATTTTATAATTTATAAAACAAGTATAATTTTGAAAAAAAAAAAAAAAATGTTCATTTATATATATATATATATATATATATATATATATATATATAGAAAACAAATGCTACAAAATGCGTCCTCAGCCTGCAGCTGTAGTTGGGTTTAAAATATTTGTATGGATTGAAGAAATTATTGTATTTGTTTGGGAATTAATAATAAATTTATTTATCAAAGCAAAATTAAAAACTATTTTTTATAATTTTTGGCTTGATAAATTCTATGGACTTTTTATGTTGAGTATTATTCATTGAACTTAAATCGTTGGGGATTGAATGCTTACAACATTTGGCTTTCATCACGAATACAAATTGATTTGATCCATAAACGCAAATCAATATTTTAATACCCTGAACCCATTGAAAATAGGAAATCAGGGATAATGGTTTTGTTAAGTTTTTCTCTAAATATCGATAACTACTCTCGATATTTTATTATCGATTAAAAACCTTATAGAAAGCTAGTTATTTAATTATATATTCTACACCTTTAAAGCTAGAGCTTCCAAATTTTAAATGTGGACCTATATATATTTTATACAGTTTAGATTTTTGTTGTAATTTACCCCCCACTCCTATTTCCACCCCTTCACCCTCACCTTTGTGAAAAGCGTATTTCAAACACTAGATACTTGTGCTTTTTAATGTTCATACATTTGAACATTATGATTATGTTCTGAAAGTTTCACGTCTAGAAATTAAATTATTCAACAAATAAATTCTTATAATGTTGCCCACACTGCAGCGCAGCCCAAGCGCAGTCGCTGCTTATTGCACAGTTAGCAGAGCGCGTTATAATACGTACGTGTGTATGTATGTGTGCCGAAAAGAAGTGCAGACTGATTAGAATATCAGATTAGAGGGTTCAGGGTATGTCCCAGTCGAGCATTCTCGACTAGAGTCTTCTTACTTGCTTTTTTTTTTATAATTTATTAAAAAAAAAAAAAAAAAATGTTAACAAATAAAATAAGGCAGCAGTCGAAAATGTTATGAATTTAAAGAGTTTTGAATTTAATAAGTATATTATATTATATTAATAATAATAATATACTAATTCGTTTTTTAAATAATACGATAAGCATGAGAAAAATTGTAATATATTTAACTGAGCATCTAACTTAATTTTTCCCAACTTAATTATGCGAAAAACTACTGAATAACTTATTTATATTTTTCTGGTCTGTGATGGTGTGGTATTTAGCATTAAATCTGAATTTTTTTTAGCCATTTTTATTCTATCTTTTATTATATATCTTTTTTACAAATTTATTTCTCTGCCTGCGCTCACCCCCCTTGGTGTAGTCCATCTTATTCTAAGCTCTATTACTTATTTTATATTGCAAATTCGTTCAACTATAGCTGTGACTGCCCTCGCCCTCACACACACACACACACGCACATACAAATGTATTCACAGTGGTGTCGTTTTGTATTCGCACAACTTGATTTCCTCAGCTCTCCGTTGCTGTTGCTGCCTGCATTTTGATGTGCGTGTTAATTTTATTTGCAGTTTTATTTTCGTTTGCGTTTACTTCAATGGCCTTTTTGCTCTGTTGACCATTGGCCATTGGCCCGCTGGCTGTTTGGCCGTTTGGCCGCTCCTGTTGATGTTTGTTGCCTCTGCTACATTTGTGGCATTTTAGTTGAGTGCATTTTAAGTGCCGCCAGGCCAGACTCTTCGCTGTTGCTGGTCTTTCAAGGTTATTGGCCACGCCTACGTCCACTGCAGGAAGAGCAACAAATTATTCTGTTATTATTTACGTTTACCCAGTTGGCCAGCGGCTCTCTTGACTTTAAGTCTAGACACGACACGACTTGAAGCAAAGCTCTCAAATATGCCATAAATATTTCAAATGCAACAAAGTCACATTACGCATACGCCGCGTGGGCGCTGCAGAAGAAAAGTTGAGCAAAAGCAGCGTAGTTGATTTCTCCTAGATACATGAAATTTTAATTCAATTATTGCGTCTCAATATTCTCATGAATTTCCTGCTCTTATAAAATAGTAAATAAATCATTTAGCATAACATTTCCACTGACATTTCGTACAATTCCGCTGTCAATCTGGATCAATTTGGTTCAAGACCGTCGTCAAGCAATGGAAAGGTGTATCCAGGTCGTACATAAATAATAAATATAGATTTAACTTGGACCGTTTGATTCCTTAAGCTGCTTGTAAACCTGAAGGTTTTGTGGGCGGGAGGGAGCTGGCAGACGAGCCAAATGAAGCCGCAGTTTTCTTGCCAAAGAAGCATTTTTTAATTAGACAAAACTTTCACCTGCAGCTGTTGCCGTATTTAAGGCAGTCGAAAGTCTGGGGAGCTGCTGTGCGGACTCCTTCTTCTTTGGTTTCCGTGAGCAGGAGCGGAGAACTCACCTTTTTTTGGGGGGAATTTGACTTTATTTCATACTTACCAAAGTCTTTGGTAACCGACAGCAACTCCAACTCGCAACTCGAACTCGAGCTGGAAACTGCGAACTATGCGCCAGGAGCTCAACTCAAAACAAATTCTCTATCTGTCCGTCTGTCTGTCCGTCTATCTGTCTGTCGCCAAGTGCCGACAGTGACAGCAGTGAAGTCGCCACGCCAAGGACACACTTGACGGAGGACTCCGCAGCGCCGTCGGAGTCGAGCTTCAAGTGCGTCGGAGTTAAATGGAGTCAGCTTATAAAGCAGATACTCCCCGGGCCCAGTGGGTCCCGCTGTACCCTTATTATATTTCATTTGACATTTTTTTGTTCCTTTTTTACCTTTTCTCTTTCGTCAAAAAGTGATACAACAGCACGAAAATGAAGCAGGGCAGGAGTGGAGGGTGGGTGTGGGTGGTAGCTGGTGGCAAAGGAGGCGTGTCAGCCCATTGGGCTTGCTGGCTGTGTGTACATGAATAAGTTAACTACCGCACTAATGTACATTTGATGTACTTTTCTCTTCTGTCAGCACGCTTGGTGCGTTGCCATGAATATTGGAACGGGGTAGGGTCGGAGTAGCGGTAGGGGTAGGGGCACAGCTCAGGTATACAGTTAGCTATTTATATTGAAGCAGCTACTTCGCCAGCTTGTCTCGCTTGACAGCTGCCACGAGGCTGTCGTTCTCGGTCTCTGCGCCTCCGCAGCGCATCGAAGGCGTATTGAAGTGGAAGTAGAAGGCGAAGTGGAAGTGGAAGTGTTCTGCCAAAAGTTGCTTTCTGTTTTGTTGTCTGACTTACGGATGTGCTGGGTTGCCTTCTGTCAGGCGGACAGTGTAGCAAAAGCAGCAAAAAATTGAGGAAAATTTGTATTAATTAATTAGCTTTAGTAAATGTTCATAATTATTTTCTCTATATTAACTATATACTTATATACATTTAATACATTAATCATGAATCATTCATAGCCTACTCGCATGCTACTTTAATGTAATCTGACGCCTCTCAATTGATTTCTTTGGGACAATCCTTCCACAGGCCACTCGCTTTGGCAGAGTCTGAATTAGAGATGATATAGATGGAATCGAGTCAGGTAAGCTAACATTTATACCTCTAACTCTAAACTCTAAATATGTATTTAATATTTGCTTTGACAATTCCTTCTGTTTTATCTTATACATATGTAGAGAATATATAGAGAATTTTTTACTCCACTTTTTATTTCAGCTGAAATGTATTTGAATTTGCTTTGCCCCACTGTGACCGCGAGCATTTAGAGCATTCCATATTTGTTAGATTTATCAAGTTATATTCAATTTCCCTGGTTTTCACTTGACTTCCCTGCATGCGTGCCCCGTGCCTCACCTGGTGCCTTCTCCTGATTTTGTCACCCAAACGACAATGGCAACACGTTTATTAGCTACCCACTGCGAGACGCCGTTTGCGTCCTGCGCCTACTTTCTCAACTGCGCTTTCGAAATTTCCAAATCAAATTAACTTGCTTTCATTTGAGGCGAAGGCGAAGTAGAATGCGAAGTAAAGGCAAAGGTAAAGGCAAAAGCAAAGGAAAGGCAAAGGCGAATGCGAATGCGAGTGTGAATTTGAGTGCAAAGAAGCGTAGCATACATTTCGGGGCACTTACATCCTGTCGTGGGCGTGGGCGTGGGCGTGGGCGTGCTTTGTCGTCCTCTTCTTCAGCTGCGTCATTTTCGTTTTTCTTTTCTTTTTTTTTCAATCTATATGTGAAATTCACTTTTGTTGCTACATTTTTGTTCATTTCCTTTGCGTAACTGAAAACCTGCATCAAGCAAGCAGCCTGCAACTAGTCGAATGCTCAGAGTACGCCGGCAGCACAGCAGCAGAGCTGCCTTTGCCATTGGGTATTAAGTTTCAGAGACAGCTGTGTTGGTTTGTTGAGGCTGTCGCAAAAACTCATTTTTATTAAAATTTGTTTGCAATTACAGATGGAGCAAAAAGCATAGACAGTCAGATGAATAACACAGAGAGAAATGACAAAAAAATTAAAGCTCTCAGCTCGCTGCTAATTTTCATTTTGCTACCATCTAGAATTTCCGAAAGAAATACAAGGATTTAGCTAAATTTAATTATTGATTTCAAATTCTGCGAATACTTCAGGAAAATAATTGACATTGCAAAATTATTAATGAGTTTTTGATGAGTCTTCAAAGCTAAATTCATATGTGTGTGTGACAGACAATACAATTAATTCTACGAATTTTAAAATAACATTTCTAGTCTGTCAAAGCTGAATATTAGCTAATCTGCTACCAGGTGTCTTTGCTATGCTTTAATATTTAAATTTATTTATATATTATTAGTTGATATCAAATAAAAACTAATTTTAAATTTATTATGATATCAATTAGAAGGAAAATATATAAATATTCAAGCTGAATCTCTCAGTAGCTAAAATAACTAACTAATAATATCTCTTGACTCTGAAGAGGGAATATATCAAAATATAATACAGTATAATATAGAAGTTTCAGTGGCAAACAGAATAAAATTATATACATAGAACGGATGCAAACAAACATGAAATTAATTTACGTATTTAGAAAAGAATTTCTTTTGTGGATATCTGTGCATCATATTAGAATGGATGGTATTTAAATGTCAATCCTTTTTTATGGAGTAAGGGGATGTTTAGTCTAGGTTGTCTCACATACGTCCAATTGTCTTTATGAAACCGTTTAACCCGCCTTAAAGGTCTGGGAGTAAAACTCTGTCAAGTCTCTGTCTCTGACTGTTTATAATTAGTTGGATTGAAATTGGTCCGTAGACGAGTTAGTTCAGTATTAGTTTTCAGTCGTTTATTATGTGTTGCAATCATGAATTCATCTCAAGCTAACTTTATTTCATGGCTAGATATTAAGTTTATCTTTTTGGATCTCTTCATATTACATTTATCCCCTTGACTCTTCCACTAATATAAGACAGCTTCTGTTAGTTTTAATGTGCCTGTGTGTACTGTCACTTGGATTACCTTAAATTCACTTTATTACAAATCTCATGCAGCATATGTTTACCTACCATTCCCCCCCTCCAGGCCTACACACACACACACACGCTCAGTCAGAAGTCACGAAGTAACATTTACGCGTCTGCGGTTATTTTGCTTAATTTATGTTGTAATTATTTTGTTTTGCAGTTGCCCTCACCCAGTCCCCCCCTCCCTGCTCGTCTTCCACTTCTGCAGCTCCGTGTTCGCGTCAGTGCAAGGCGCGCGTTATAAATATTTGCTTATAAATGTCTTACACTTTGTTCAAGTGCGCGCTCTTGTAGGAGTATGTGCGTATATATGTGTGTGTGCGTGTGAGTGTGTGTGCTTGTCGGTGTGAAGTGTGTGTAAATACCCGAAACAGCCAAGCACAAAAGTTGCGCCTGCTGCTCAGCTCAATGTACAGCAAAAGTGACAGAGGAAAGGAGTGAGAGAGAGAGAGAGAGGGGCATGAGGGAATGTGAAATGGGCTGTATGTGTGTGTTGGTAGGTGTGTCCTTTGTAGCCATGTTTGTTTGCAAATAAATACAATTCGAAGTGTACTTTATGGCAACGCTTATGTCGTACTAATTAAATGTCACTCATACGCACTGTGCGCCGCCGCCGCCGCCGCCGCTGCCACTACAGCTGCGCCTACAAACGCCGCTGCAGCTGCCTGAACCGGACTTCAAAAATGAAATGTATGACTAAATTGCATGCTGTGCCCGTTGTGCATGCCAACCATAACTTTTGCAATTGACATGTGAGTGTGTGTGTATGGCAGGGAGCTAACAGGGGAGGCGTGACAGCTCGACTAGCTATTGATGACAAGAGCTGCTGCACTGGCATTGAAATGGCGTGCAAATGGCTAATTAATAGCCAGACTTGTTTCCTTCTTGTCTGTCTAAGCTGTTATTGAGCAATGCTCGCATACGATTTACGATTGGGCGTTTGATAACACTGGACAGATGGGAGAGGTAAATATAAAAAAATTATCAAAAAAAAAAAAAAAGCAGTCAGTAAACAATATTAAAAAATACTTCTGAAATGAAGTTCTATCTGGAATTAGTCTATCATTGCCATTTCAAATATATTTTAGGGTATAACAACTTTGTCAGAATTTATATTACAGACAGAAAGGGGCGTAGCGCTATTAAGAATATAATTCTTGGTCATTTTTATATTGAATAAAATGTTAAACCAACAATTGTATGTACTTTTAAATTTATATAACATTTTATATTATAAATATAAACTATTTATAAAAAACCAAAATGGAAAAATTAATTAATTAAATTTTTTTTAAAGTATTTTATTTATGAAATAATTTTATCAAATTTCAAATTCAATTCAATTCAAAAGTAATTATAAAATTTATTTCTGATTACTGCATTAAATAAAAAAGTATTTAATATATATATTAACTTTTTATAATCATATTTTTTAATATTTTTAGTTAATATTTTTAAATACATATATTTACTAAAGACATAAATTCACTCACTGAAACCTAAGCTTCAATGGTCTTAATATCTACAGAAAATACCAAAAAAAAAAAAAAAAAAAAAAAAAAAAAAACAAAATACTGAAAGCATGCAAACAGTGCTGCCCATGTGCATGCCGAAGGCTTAAGAGAGCAGCGATGCTTACTTTAAGAGAGCGCTCTCTGCTGCTGCTGTTGATGCTGCTGTTGTTGTGGAGAAAGAAACATGCGCCAAATAACATGCAACAGGGAAGCACGAGGCACGAAGCAGATGCGGGTGCTGCCGTAATATCGGAAATAATACCAGGTAAAAGCATAACGTATGCCCACAATGTTAACTTGACGAAAGGTGAGCACTCTCTCTCTCGCTCGCTCTCTCTCTGTCTACCTGTCTCCCTCGCTCTGCTTCTCTCAGCATTTGTCAAGCGCTCTTTTGGCATCGTTTTGTTTGCTCTGGCGCGTTGAGTAAACACAAAATGGGCAAATTGGCAGACACAGAGCGGCAAACAAACTTTATTATGGGTCATTGTAAAGTGCACTGCAGCACACACGCACACGCACACGCATACACTCACATGTGAGGCTGTCTAAGTGAGCGAATTGAATTGAAGTGCCTATTAGTATGCAATAGATTTTTATCAAGCCGTTGCTCTTTACAGCTCAAATTGTTTGCCTGTAAATTGAGTAAGCATGCCAATTGATACATGTGCAATTATTTAATGGCCCACAATTGCACATCTCACTCACACACACACACACAGACACGCACTCTGTCTCTGCTTCCCTTTCTATTCCTTTTCAGCTTATTCCTTCTTTGATTGCATACTGCATGCGTGTGTGTGTGTGTGAGTGTGTGGAATTCTGTTTGCTGTATTTTGTGCCGCATTATGTGCTATTAATTTTTAAGCCTGCATAATTTTGCCATTTGGCAAAGTCAATGAAGAGAATATGAGAATAATTTGTGGATTTGTAATTTTAATTAGTTTTTGCCAACATCGGAGACTCTGATTGCAGCACAGTTCGCTGGGCTCCAAGGGCTTAAAGTATTTGCCGGTCACTGGAGTGGCCCCTGCTCCAGGGCCAAACGTAAATTTGCATAAATTTGTGGCTAGCTGCTGTTTGGTTGGGTTTGTCAATGTGCTAACCATAAGTGGCATTAACCATAAAGCACTTAAAATGCGTATATACACAAATCGCTCATACGCCCCATTGCACACGGCAACCAACACGTTTCCAATGTAAACGCATGTCTGTCTATATAAGCATATATATGTTTGTATGCGTATGTGTGTGTTTGTATGCAGTCCGGCCAGGTCAGGCCGTTCAACTGCAGCATATCAAGCATATTTGACAAATTATATTGTGTATACAATTTTTAATTATTTTATGCACTGTGTCACAAGCCCTGTATTCGAAACTCATTTTTAAACATATTCGAGGCTTTAAAATTATTGATTACTCAATATTTAATTTTTATAGCTACTTTTTTTTAATTAGCTAATTTTTTTATTATTTATAATATAATATATTTTAATTGTACGTAAGATATGCATAATCTCTCTGATCATTTTTGGAATCTTCGTTTTTTTTTTTATGTCTTTAAATATTTAATCATATTATAAATTTTGTGTATATATTTGATATTTTAACATTTTTCTTTAATTCTGAATTTTCAAGATTCATGAACTAAATTCTTCTACGTTTTATTTTTAATCTAATTACATGTAGGTAATACCTAGCTTGGTTTTATATTTAATGCCTTAGTTCATTTGATTAATACCTAATTTTGTTTTCATTATTTTTTAGTGAATTGTGACTGTAATATTTATTTATAACTTCAATAATGTTGTTTTGTACATATATTTTTTTATTTTTAAAATTATAAGTACTTATGAATATTTGAATATGTGTTTATTACTATTATTATTAAATTTCCATAAATTAATTTGTATTTGCTTTTACTTTTCATAAAATATTTAATTTTTACTTTTATTATAACTTTGTATTATTTAATTCCCATAAATAAATAAGAATAAAATAATATTAATAATATTATATAATTATATTGATTCTTTAAGTTTTTATAGTTTTCATTATCATTCTTAGGTTTTTTCCCAATTGATTCTGGTATAAATTGTATATAATATTTTTTATTTCAGCCCTTATTTATTTAGCTCGGCTTTCATTTCCAACTTTCCATCGTATCTACTTATTGTTAGCCCTTGATCGATTTAATTTTTTCTTGCATGTTTTCTAGGCATGCTTTTCGTTTTATTTAATTCTTACCTTTGTTAAATTCAAGGCCACTGTATTATATTATCATTTTCGTAATAAAATGAAATGAAATATATTTATAAAAATATATGTATATAAATAGGTATATGTATATGTGTAGGAATAAATATATAAGTTATAATAAACGCGGGTCGGCAGAACGGTGGCCAGTTGATCTGTTATAGCTATCGACTGGGCGGCGGGTTGATTAAAAATCACGCATACGCATCATTGCACAATGCATTGCATTAAACTTTTAGTTCATTTTTTCAGCTTTGCCTTCCTCGTTTTTTACTTGTGTGTTTTTTATTATTATTTTGTCATCGAATGAAGCGCACTTAATAAGTGAAAATGCGTGTGGCATATTAAAACTGACATATTTAACAAATAGCTTGCAAAAAGTCGCATCATCGTTGCAATATGAATATGACAGGGGCTCAGTCAGTGGCAGCAAAAAAGGAAATAAATATATAAATATATAAATACATATATACAATAGCAAAGACAACAATGATGAAATGAAAAAAATAAAAAAAAAATATATGGAGAAATTTTACGACATTTTCATAAATAACAAAAGCATTTTGCTTGCCATCTTTGACGCTGTTGCAACAGTTTTGCAATTTTGCCGTTGGCATTAATTATGAACAAATTAATTAAATTAATTACTCATGCATATTCAGTGGAGTGCATTCGCTGGTGCAATCACTAGCAATCGCATTCACTTTTCTGCGGTTTTCGCAAATATTTTCGCTGCCCGCTTGGGACACCGGAGCGCGCCACGCGCCTTGTATTATTTTGCACCCCAGTAACTGTGCAACTATGATGCATTTTTAATAGTTGATTTCATTTTAAATAACATCTATATTTATTTCCAGTTTTACGTGAACGAAAATGCGAAGTGCTTAAATACTTGGCAAACTGATGTAGCAATCAAATTTTTGTAAATGTATTTGCTGTTTCTAATTTCTTAAAGAGCTTACATTTGACAGCCTGGAAATTAAAATAAGCCTTTAGCTAAGCCTTCTGCAGCTGAAAGCTAGATTATAAAGCCTGTAACTTTGATATAAACAAAATATCTGAACGAATCCCAACTGACAAAATAAATAATTGTACAAAAAAATTAAAATAAATAAATAGATTTTCTCTGCTTTGCAAGCTCTTCTAACTACATTTAAGTCTTATGCTCAGTGCAATTTTCTTATCCCTTTTCAATACATATACTTTTCACTGTTTCTTTCTCTAAAGCCCTCTGCTGCTTTGTTCTCCTTCTTATTGATACTACTAGTTGCTGGAAGAGATTTATTTAGAGATATAAAACCAAATCCAATTAGCATTTAAATGCTAGTCAAAAAATCACAAGAAAAAAGAAAATAAATAAATAAAAACTGCCAAGAAAGCTTTAGTGAGAAGTGTCCGACTATGAAATACCCTGAGTGTTGCACACATGTATATGGTCCTGTTAGTTGCTATACCTTTTGATAAAGTAAAGCCAAATGAAGGGATATTTCAAATATTAATAGCCTCTCAAATTATCATATGAATCTCCATATTTATTTTGATATCTCAAAAAAAGCTACTATCGATTATTATCGATAACAGTGAAACGACATGAGTTAACAAAAAATGAATAATAAACAGGAGAGTATAAGATATGGAAGAATCTATTTCAAACATATACCGTTTTTGCAAGAGGAGACCTAGATCTAGATCTAGATCCACTCCGTTTGATATACCTTCCCTTTCATCTTTTACAGACAAATTTCCAAAATCAGTATACCCTGAATGCGCTCAGAGCATTCAATAAAAAAAAAAAGAAAAGAGAAATGAACTTAATGTAAACACACAAAGAAGAACCACAAAAATTCAACTGGCTTTTCGGATACAAATCTAAACTAATTTGCAAGTCTCATTGCATGGGGTGCGGGGGATAACAGTTCGAGGACGTGGCCACAGAAATTGCAACTTAAAAATCAACTTCAGTCGGTTGGCAATGTGGGTAACGGAAACGGAAATGCGACCAGAGCACGGCGAGGACTTTCGCCAACACATTTAACCACATTTTAAGCACATTTAAATACAACAACAAATAAAATATGCAGACGGACGGCTTTAATGGAGGCGGGGACAATGAATTACGACGCCACGCAACGAAAAACTGCTAAAGAGAAGACAAATAACCAAAAAAAAAAAAAAGAAGAGAAGCGAGAAGAGGAACAACAAAAGGCAGGCAGGACATGCCGAAGGACAACTACAATGAGATGCCAGCAAACAAAGGCGAACAGGAAAGGCAATCGGCAGCAGCCAGCAGGAGCAGGAGCCGGCAGCAGACAGCAGGAGCAAATACTACAAGCAATTTAACATTATTTTAATGCCAGCCTCTGGTGTCCTTTGTCTCTGCCTCCCACTCGCTCGCTCGCTCGCATTGTGGGCACATTTACATGCGTGTTTATCTGCCATGTAAGTAGTGTGTATAAAATAGAGCGACAGTTATCTATATGCCAGTGCCATGACCGCCTGTTGCGACTCCACACGCACACACACACAGCGAGAGTGAGTCTGCGAGTGAGTGAGAGTGAGAGTGAGAAGCGCCGCTGGCTGACGAAAGAGAAAGCAGCACAACACGCGAGCACTCTCGCTCCAGTTGTAATAGTGTGCAAATGTGTTTGTCATTTGTCTTTTTAGCGCCGAACTGCCTCCGAGTGTGTACGTGGCTGGCTGACTGACTGAGCTGAGTTGAGCTGAGTTGAGACTGTTTCAGTTACCAAAACTGGGTCCTGCCAACCCGCTGAGGCGCTGACGGCGACGTTTTGACTTCCGGCGGAAGTGCGCATTAAAATTGCCATTAGCCAAGCGTCAGCCGAGCGACTATTCACACATCTTCTTCTTCTTCTCTCTCTTTTTTTTTTTGTCAACTGCCAAACACAATAGGCTCGTAATTGGCAGAAGAAGTCCCAGCAATTGTCTTGCCACTTTCAATTCAGAGTGAGTCAGAGGCTGACTAATGATTGACGATTTTTGGCCAGATCTTAGCTCTTTAGCCTGGCAGGAGGCAGGCACTATGCAAGGGAAGATATTTGTGTTGTAAATTTGACAATAAATTTATAATTTTGAAATATTATTAAACATTTTAGTGATGACTCAATAGAAGCTAGATAAGTGCGAGCGCAAGACTTAGACTATATATAAGCAAATGTTGAGAATTTTAATTGAAAGAATTTGATAAGCTTATACAATACATAACTGCCTTTATTTTAAATACTTTATATATAATGCAACTCAGTTTGTATAGCTACATAAATAAAATATAATGATTCTTATCAAGTTTTATAAAATATTATTTCTATGGAAAATTATTGTAATATTATTATAATTATTATTGTAATATTATTATTGTTACTAATATTATTAAAGTGTTGGAATATTTTTAATTATTTAATTCTCTTTCGATTCTTAGAGCTATTAAATAAATATATCAAAATTTAGTTTAAGTGTCATTATTATTTATATAATATAATATATTAATTATATTTAATAAAAATAAATTTTAATTTTATATTATTTTATATTCTTTTGTTTGCTTTAATTTTTTAACTTACTTTAATTTAAATTTTAATTAAATACAATTCATTAAAATATAATGCTCAAATATATAAATTAATTTTATTTATAATTTAATTTTTTGATTTACTTTAATTTAAATTTTAATTAAATATAATTTATAAAAATATAATGCTCAAATATATAAATTATAGCCCTCCTTAATTCTTTTTAAACAAGCTGTAAGCAATTGCATCAATAAATATTTCAATATATGTAGTTAACATTTTACAACAATTTTAGTTTTATTTTAAACATCTTTAATTTGATTTCTATTTGCCTCAGTCATCTGGCACTTCACCTTGTTGCCATTTTCAGCAGTAAAAGTATGCGAATGCGCAATCTGTAGCTCGATGGGGGGCCGTTCGACAAACGCTCACCTGCTGTGAAATACCTAAATGGCTCCAACAATTTCCGCTGAAGCACTATTGCTTCTTCTTTAACATAACTGTTGCTGCTGAATGCATTTACATCTATTGAGGTTGACTAAATGAAAAGTAACAGCACGCAGTTGTGGCTTTAGCAATGTTGAATTGTATTGAATATCTCTTAGCTAGACTAAATATCTTTAACTTTGCGTTTAAGAAAATGATAATATGATATATGTAACAAATATGAAAGGTAAGGTAAGGAATCTGCTTTCACATGCAAATATAAATTTTTTTTTTTTTTTTTTTGTTGTATATATCTTTATTTACAATCTGTTCTTTGTTGAACATTCAATAAATGGGATAGTACACATTCAGGGCGCTACTTAATTAGTTATGTGGTGGGGGTGTAGGGAGTGTTGAATTAGTTAAATAGCATGATCTGTTCTAAAAGGTAAATCAAGTGGATGTAGTCTCCTCAAGCGACGCAAGTGTTGACTGTTGTCGAGGAGGTTAATGGCGAGTGGATTGGCGTGGTCATCCAGTCTTATTGTGTATTTTCCTGAGGTTTCACGAATGGCTTGATGGATTGTCTGGATGTTGAGGTCGCGATGCAGGTACCTGTTCCTCATGTAGAATGGAGCCTTGGTGATTATTCTTAGTGCTCTGTTCTGGAATCTTTGTATTATTCGCACGTTGGAATTGCTGGCCGTTCCCCACATTTGTAGACAATATGTCCATATTGGTTTCAGCATAACCTTGTATATTAGAATTTTGTTTTTAAGGGAGAGCTTGGACTTATTGCCTATAAGCCAGTACAACCGTCCAAGTCTGTGGTTCAGCTGCTGGCGTTTATTTTTGATATGCTGGCGCCATGTAAGCCTTCTATCCAGCGTAAGACCCAAATATTTCACGCATTCACTAGTAGGTATGAGTTCTCCACCTAGCGAGACTTGTGGGCATGCACCTCTTCTCATAGTGAATGTTGTGTGTGCTGATTTGCTGGTGTTGATTGTTATACACCATCTTTTCAGCCAAGGGCACAGTAAGTCCAGTTGATGTTGCAAGATCCTAGATGCAGTCACAGGTGACTCCGATGTGGCCAAGAAAGCGGTATCGTCAGCATAGGTCGCGATCATCAGAGAGGGACTCCGAACCACTGGAATATCTGAGGTGTATAGTGTGTATAGCACCGGTCCAAGCACGCTGCCCTGAGGTACTCCTGCGCAAATCTGAATAATGTTAGACTCCTCTTGGCCAACTCTAACAAAGAATCTACGGTCTGTGAGATAGCTCTTCAGGAAGAGGTAGTACGGCGCAGGCAATTGGTTTTTTAATTTAAAAAGCAGGCCTCGGTGCCAGACTCTGTCAAAGGCTTGTTTCACATCCAGAAACGCGGCAGAACAGTACCTTTTCCTTTCCAACACCTCTAGGATACGGTCAACCACTCTGTGGCACTGCTCAGGAGTTCCATGTTTCACCCTGAATCCAAATTGATGGTCCGGTATGAGTTCCTTTTCAGCCAGTATAGGGAGCACTCTACGTAAAACTACTCTTTCAAGTAGCTTGGAGAGTATCGGCAACAGGCTAATTGGCCTATATGAACTCAATTGTTGTTCTGGCTTACCGGGCTTTGGGATAAGCACAACTACAGCACATTTCCATTGGGTAGGAAAGTGGCCTAGTTGTAAACACCTATTGAATATTTTTGCTAGGGTTACCCAGGCAATTTCTGGTAACGCTTTGATAGGTGCAGCTCCAATATTGTCATATCCTGCTGCTTTCGTTATTTTAAACTCCGCTGCTAATTCTATAAGCTCCTCCGGTTCAACCTCAGGAATAGGCCAGTCAACTTGGCATGGGGAGCCTATAAAGACTTCAGTCTCAGCTATTTCCTCTGCGGAGCAAGTCACGATTTTGGTGAATGTCTGGCGAAGATGCTCTCCAAAAGCATTGGCCTTGTCGGCATCACACCTGAGCCATTGTCCGTTAGCATCCAGGATGGGAACTCTTCTTTTAGTAGGTCTCTTCACGTATCTGGTGGCCCTCCACAGATTGTTGACAGCATCTCCTGGTTCAAGGCTTTCGACGAACTCAGAAAGCGCTTTATTGCGAAGGTTTGCAAGTAGATCTTTCAGTTGCCTGACAGCTCTGTTTAGTGCAGTCTTATCAAGCGGGCTGCGTGTGTTTTGCCAGATTCTGCGTAATCTCCGCTTTTCTCGTACCGCTAATGCTACCTCAGGAGACCAAAAGTGATATTCCCTTTGTGGATGTAGGTTTGGGTTATGCCTTCTGGGTGGAGTGGCCACGGATGCCGCTTCATGGATTAGCCTGGTGAGGGATTCAGTAGCGTTATCTATGTCTTCTCTAGAAATGATCTCCGCTTCCTGTCTAATATTTCTCTCGAGCCACATCTGGTACCGGTCAATGTTCGTGCTCCTCCTGAATATCTGTGTTGGACCCCTATTAAGTTCTGTAGGGATGTTAAGCAGTAGCATAACTGCGCAATGGTCAGAAGATAGGTCCAAACAGCTTTTGACATATACTCTGTTAGAGTCTATGCCTTTGGTGAGGGCTATATCTAGAACATCGGGTATACATGCTGGATTAGTTGGCCAAAAAGTAGGTTCACCGGTTGAGTGGACGTTCAAGTTTTCGCTCAGCACACAACTGAGGAGAGCTCTACCTTTAGGGTTTGAGAGTCTCGATCCCCACCAAGGATCTTTAGCATTTAGATCCCCCGCAGCCAAGAATCTAGGCCCCAGGTCCAAAAAGTATTGTTCCAGCATTTGCTGTGTAACTGCATGAGGCGGTGGGATATAAATAGCGGCCAGTGTAATATTCCCATGGGGGCTGTGTACCGTGGCACGCGCTGATTGGATCCAGGGGAGTTCGACAGGGGCTAAGGGTACACACTTTATGGCTTGTTTTATTATTATTGCAGACCCTCCTCTAGCTCTGCCATTAGGATTATTCGCAACTATTGTATCATAGCCATTGATTTGAAAGTATGTTTGTGCATTAAAATGCGTCTCGGATAAAAGTGCAACATCTATGCACTGTGTTTTGATAAATTGTTCAAATTCTGGCCTTCTTAAGCAAAGGCCGTTAGCATTCCAATGGATGATGCGGAGACTTATTTGCATAATTTCATTATAACAGCTGTTAGCAGCTGCGTAAGCTGTCCGAATTGGTTAAACATTTTCTCCATCATGACTTCCATCCGTGTTAAGATAGAGTTGACGTTAACGGTTTCGATGGAGTAGTTATACCTGTTGACGTTGTTGTTGCTGGCACTTTGTGTGTAGTTTTTGCTGTTCACATCTCTCAATAAGTTGGCATAAGTTACTCCAGCTTTTGTGAAGGCTTGGTTGGGCAATTGGTGAATTGTTGAGGGCGTTGTGTGCGTTGGAGTTTTATTTGTTGGGCCGCTTCGCTGTTTGGCTGCCAGATATACCTTGCATCCTTTGTAGGAAGCTGTGTGTGCCTCTCCGCAGTGTAGGCAGTTGGGTGCCGCATCCCTAGTTTTGGTGCAATCAGTCGAGTTGTGCTCTCCACCGCATTTTACGCATCTCGCTGGGAGTCGACAGTATCGTTTGGTGTGTCCAAAGTCTTGGCACCGGTGGCATTGAACTAGGTCATCAGATTTCCTGGGTGGCTCGATAGTTACAACTGCGTCGCATAATCTGTTTATTTTGAACGCTTCTTTATTGTTGGATTTGGGTTCCAGGTTCACAAACAATATGGACATCGGGGTTTTATCGAATCTGTTCTTTGCAAATGCAATGTCCCTCACATCATGTCCTTTATTGTGCAGTTCTTCTTTGATTAAGTTGATGGATTCAGTGTGATGTAAACCCTTCACGACGATATGCAAATATAAATGAGAAAAGTAAATGCTAAATACTTTTAAATATCTATTACTTTAGAATAACTTTGATAACTTGATACTTTGATAACCAACTCGAGATATCAATCTCCATTATGCTATCATATCTTATCAACAATGGAATAATAATAATAAATAAGATTAAGATTAAAATTATTGCGACAATCTCAACTGAAATAGCTGTAAAATATTAATATGGATCATATTTCACTCTTTTGTAATATCACACCTTACAGCAGGACATGAACAAAAACTCTAAAAATAGTCAAAAAATAAAAAAAATGTTAACAAGTGGTGTAATACAAATTATTTTTGAAAGCAGGTGTTAATTAAGATTGTCTTGCAAATAAAGTTACAAACTTCATTTCCCGGGCACAATGGCTGTTCAGCCCCAACTATAGATGCAAATTCGCTGAGCTATTGTGTGATTGTGATGATATTTAAAGGAACAAAGTGAGCATTTCAAATAATAACTTCGAGTCAGTTCAGCACAAAGCCGCTGCAGGCATCTGTCACTTAGAGACCATAACTCAGACCAACAATGGGCACATTGGAAATGGCTTACATTTGCATAAGCGACTTGATTTATCTACACTTTTTTTTAGATTCTCCCCGATTTTTTAGTAAGCTGGAATAAATATGTTGGGATTAGTAGAAAGGCAGATGAATACACAACCGTCGCGACGGTTCTTTTAACTAAGCTCTTGCATATACATATATGTAACTGTATATCTTATCAAGGCACACCAGTATGTCTTTACATATACGAATATTATAGACAACACTTATATTCGCCTCATCCTCTTTCCATCTCAATCGCCTTTACACTGATTATTAATTTGTCATTTGTGAGTAGATAATGAAGGGGGAGGGTCGTTTGCTTAATGAGCATAAATATTGACTGCTTGCCAAAGCACTTGACGTATTTCGTGCATTTTAATGCGAGTATAATTCAGATTTGTAAATGGACTTAATTCAATTAAATCGTTTGGCTTGGCTAATTTATAGAGCCACTCGATGATCGTCGCATTGGATAAATTGTTTTTCAGTTATCGGCTCGACTGTACAGTGTGCACTCGTAGAACAAACAAATTGACATGGCATCAAAATGCTTTTTTTTTTTTTGTATATATATTATTGCATAACAAATTATCAAGCACACACTCACACAGACACAGAAATGCCACATGAAATGGCATAATAATAAATTGTAAATGCACAAAATGTCACAGTATTATTATAATGGAAATCAAGCCTGTCTGTCTCTCTCTCTCTCTCTCTCTCTCTCTCTCCCTCTCAGTGTGCGTAGCTTCAGATTCAGTCAGACACATTTTAATGCCATTGCAATTGATATTTCAATTAATTTTCAATTAAAAACGGTTTTAATAACACATAAAGCACTGTCGAAAGAGCGAGTGGCCAAATGTTTCAGAGTATTTCAGGAAATGATTTGTGGTGGCAAAAGAGTATTTATCAAGCTAGTGTTATGGTCGAACATGTGTGCGTATGTATGTGTTGGAATCGCGTCTGCAAAAATTTAATATTAAACATTTTTTAACAATGATGGAAAAGGAAATAAAAATTAATTAATATAATATTTATATATAGCAAATATTTATATTTTATAATAATATAAGCATACAAAATATATATAAATAAATTAAATCAAACTTAGTTACGCAAATGAAATATCAAACTTATTTTATAGAACTATAAAATGCGACAAATTATTTTCCAATTGAAAATTTTTAATGACCTTCTTAACGCACATCAAAGTGGGCAATATGTAAACCAAAAACATCATTAAGCAAGGATTAAATAGCTTCTACTATAACCTCCCTGGAAAAAAAGTAGTCAAGGCATAAATTATTAAATAATTTATTTTTATTTTATTTTTTTTTTTACGCACACAAAATCAAAGTTGAAATGAATTAAATTTAATAATTCACTATAAAGAATTAGCACAACAATAATTTTTTGCTGCTAAACTTGAGCTTAGCTATTTGCATTTTTATTATGGAGCTGTATTATTTTATTCGCGGTGGAGATTTATAATTTTGCTATTATTGTCTGCGCATATTTTCATATGTAAAGTTTTTCTTTTATTCTGGGTAAATGAAAAGCTTTTAATTATTATAATTGCTGCGGATAAAAAATTGTTAGTTATTCAACTTTGAAAAGCTACTTAATAGATATTATTAATTATATAAAACCAGAGTTTCACTCGAGAGGTTTAAATTGGCTCAACCTCTCGCCCTGATCTAAAATATATATACTGCCACTCCCATTTTACCTATTGTGTACATTTAAAACGAAAATCATTAAGCCCTGACTTTACGTCTTAATGTGTTCAGGTTATACAAGTTAATAAAGTAAACTAATAAACAATAAAAAATTTATAAATATATTCAAACATTATTTTTTAAATTTATATTTATTTTATTTATGTTAAATATCTATTTTATCCCTCATTTCAGTGTCTGATAGAGTTATCGAATGTATTTTTCTCAGGGTAAGTGTAAAGACCTATTGTTCATAAATTTATTATGTTAGTAATTATTATGAGAAGAATTTCTATATTTTGCTCTGAAATCTCAGACCTAAATTATTTATATTTATTATTTAATTTTATTCAGACATGACAAAAGTATTTGACTAGAGTCTGAACACATCTTTATTTTAAATATTTGCTTTGTAATTAGAATAAAATGTAAACTACAAAAATAATGATTTACCCATAAAAGTGGACACAAAAAGACTATAAATAATAGAGAGGTAATTTTCTAACTAGATTCTATGACAATATTAAATTATACCCTATTGCCCAGTGCCAAAAATTCATTTCAATTTATAAAAACTATAACAAACAAAAATAGTGCATATAAATATTTTGTGATTAAATAATATACGTTAGTTATTAGTTTATTTTGTTAGCATGCTAATTAATTTTTGCGGTTAGTATTTATTTAATTTATATTTATATTTATGTTTGTTATTGTTGTTCACTTTGCACTTTGCTGTTGTTGGCTTACCAATTTGGCATTGCATGAAGTTGACAAAGTGCCAGGCTCTGTGGCAGCACTTTTAGTAGTTTGTTAGTTGTTGTTGTTGCTGCTGTTGTTGTTGCTGCTGTTGTTGTTGTTGCTGTTATTGCTGCTGTTAGTTTGTTTAACAAAACCAAAAGCGAAAATTTGAACAAGTTGTTGTTGCGGTGCAAATGCACTTGTTAAATCAACACCAGCAACAACAATGCGAACAATAAGAGCAACAACAACAACAGGTAGCACTCAATGACAGACATTTGAGAATGTAAACAAACAAATTTTGAACAAGTTTCGTACGGTTCAAGCCAAGTGTAAAAATAAATATTTAATTGTCCTAATTGTCGTTGCATTATTGCATAAATAAACATTGAAAACCTTTGCATATTGCCTGCATACATTATCGTTTATTGTTTTTATTGCCGTCACTCGAGCAGCAATTTGACAATTGTTTAAATAGTCATACCTTATTGATTAGATATGGACACAAATTGAATTTGCTGAATTAAGTTATATCCATGAATTAGGCCTGGCTGCCAGTGCAGCTCTTTAAGTGGGTGAATATCGATAATCGAAGCAAGGGATAAATTCCTTTGATTGACAGCATGAAGGCATAATTGAATAGTAGAGAGTCTTGAAACTAATTTTCAATGCATAGTGTGCACTGTATAATGTATTATTTCAAATATCTTGATTATTATATTTCATTTATAATAAATTATTTAATTAAGACAACAGCATTCTACTCTCGACCTGCATAAGCTCCATATCATAAATGAAGTCTTCAATGATGACAATCACAAAGTTCATTATTATAGACGTGCGTAAAATAATCTTGATTCATAATTACAAATATTTCTGGGCGCTATAATATGGCAATATTATTAAAGCTGGCATTTTGGAAAATGTCAACGAGCTGCCACAGTCAGAGCTGCCACAGCTCAGAGGACGAGGTTGAATCTGTTGCTGAGTTCATGCGATTCGTTTGCATTTAAATGTTTCAACATATCCGTTTAATGTGGCTGCATTTCCGTGAACATTTAATTAAAAACTGGCAGATTCTTCTTCTGCTTGCTTTTGCTCGTGCGGCTTCTGCAGCGACGCATGAGAATAATGTATACATTTTTGTAATATATATAAAATAAAATATATATTTATATATAAGCGAAAAATATCAATCACCAAAAGAGAAAATCCTTTTTCATTTTTTTTTTTATATTTTTATTATTAAATTAAGAGCGCATTGTGTTTTGATCCTCTTTTTCTCACCAAAATTGAAAGCAGGTGAAACGTTGAATCGGGCTGTAAACTGAACCAACAATTGTTTAAAACATATATTTCATTTTTGTGTATTAATTAAAATGCATGTTGCTTATACATTTATGAAACATATTTAATTTCATTTCTGGTCAGAAGTTTTTGCCTTGGGAAATGCATGAACTCACTATGTATATTCATAGGAGTAAGAGCAGTGCCTAAAATACGATTGAATATTATAGATAGAATGCTAAATACAAAATATTGATATAAAAGAGAAAAGAATTTATGAGTTATGTTTGTTTCATAATCAAACAAGTTCAGTTGTTTCATTTTGAGTTAAAAATATAATTATACCAAAGTTTACTCTATTCTCAGCTGTTTTGTAAACTTCATCACATGTCTAACTATTCTACAGGGTATTTTCTAGTGTCATACCCGCAACTCTAACATTTACTTATTTTTCATAACTATACATCTATATATAACTATACTATAACTGTATATCTGCACGGCCACAACAATTGGTTGTTAAAAGTTCGGACTGCTGAACAAGACAAAAAAAAAAAGAAAATATGAAAATTTTTATTATTGTTATTATTACACTAGACAGCACAGCACAGTAACGAAAAGCTGCGTTTTTTAATTAAATAAATACATGTTTTATGTGCCACAAAAGAAAAGTGCAACGACACGAGGCACAACGAGGGAGCAAATTTAAAATGAAATCCATCTGGACAGGCATTAAAAAAGAATGTATATATATATGTATATATATGTGTGTGTATGTGTGCGAGTTAAATTTAACACATTTATGAAGATTGTTGAAGTGGCCGAGCCACTTTTGGGGTCAACTTTAACAAGTTGCTGCACAGAAAATTAAACAAGGTCCGCGCGATGGCTGTGAAATTTGCAAATTATAATTATTTCATACCTGGGCCAAAAGGCAAATTTGCGCTTCACTCGAAAAAGGACTTCGGCCAAGGCATTGGCCAGCAGGCCAACGCGCCTGGATAAAACGCTCCGCAAGCTGCAGGACGAGCCTTGCCGCACCAAAGTGCGCAATGAAGAGGCTGGCAAAATGGCAGCAGCCATGTTAGATGGCTAAGCCAGGCGGAGATCGTGGGCGTGCATGATGGCATAGTGGTTGTGCATAGGGGCTGGGAGGTACGTGACAGGTCGACGGACTGGGCAAACTTCAATTACAGCTTAAAACTTTCAATTAAAAACTTTGCCGCGCGTGAAGAAAAAAATAGCGACGAGAGAGGTGGGAGGGAAAAGCGAAAAATTATATAAATGTGAAGTGGCTGGAAAAATGCATATTGAAGCTTAGGAAATTACAGCCTAGACGAGCATATTTGCTGGGCAATTAGAAGCTGTATAGCTAGTGAAAATAGGCATCATGAAACTATTCCCTATGAACGTGAAATATAAGGCGAAATAGTGGCCATGGAAGAGACTGAATTTCTTGCATAATATATGAAATATATGATAAATAGAAACGTATATAATATACCCTCATGTAAATAAAATATTTTCCATGAAAAAAAAAGTTTAGAATTATATAATGTTAAGTACATGTAAATAGTGTATATTCCACTTGTAAAAATATTTTTTCTTAAATAATAAAATATTTAATAAATTGAGTTATGACTAAGTCAGAGTGTTAGTTATATTTTATCAATGGTTGAAGTTATCGATTTCATTTAATTGTTGAAATATTTAATACAATATGCCATTCTGTCTTCTAATACTGACTTAGCCGATTTTAGACGTCATGTAAATTTTTTTAGTAATCTCGGTCGACAGTATATCTTCGATATATCGCCTTAACTTAAGTTTTAATATGTGAACAACTCATCTTAAATATATAAAAATTTGTTTCACTTTAATGTAACGTATTATAGTATTTCTTATTACAGTCTAGTCTCGATAACTTCGCACTCGATAATGCGAAAAAAAAATTCTTTTCCTTTAAAAGAAATTCGTGTTCAGTAATTCTCGATATTTATCGATTTGGATTTCAATGAAAATTTAAAAATAAATTGATCTTGCCATTTCGAATTATCGGGATTCGACTGTCTTATTTTTAATATAAGGCTTCAAAGTGCTCGACAAAAACTGTAAAATTAATTTATTCAAGTGTATTTTTATTTAATTTAAGGTAAGTTTTGTTTTTAAGTACAATTGCAAATACTGAGGTTAACTATATAGTACTTTGATTTACTTTATAATCTAGTATATACTTACACACATATATACATGTATATAGTAATGGAATCATTTCAAATATATACACTTTCGATATGTTTTTATTGTAACTGATTTAACTGGGAAAGCCGAACACCTGACTGACTTGCTTATGCAGCAGCCTAGCTCTTGCATCTTTAAGAGGTGCCGCAGCGGCTGCTGCTGCTGCTGCAGTCTGGCATAAAATGTGCAGTGGGGAAAACTTTATAGCCAAACAAAGAAAATCCTGCACAGACTTTGGCCATATGGCAAATATGGCAGCGCCTTCAACTCCGTCGTCGTCGTCGTCGTCGTCGTCGTCGCTGCACAGACTCCAGAAGTTTTTTGCTTAAATTTTTCAGTTTCTTTTGGCATTTGGTACGGCACAGCAGGCGGAAGGGCGGTGGTTGGGCGGACGGAGTGAAGGCAGGTAGGAGAATGCATTTTTAATGAATCCTGAAAAGGTGAATGTAACCTGGGCAGGTGAGAAAACGAGACCAAAAGGAAATGCAACAGAAAATGTTGCAAAAATTGAAAAGCGCAACTTTGACTTTGCTGTGGGTGGCCAACTGTGCAGCTACATGTGTGTGTTTGTGTGTGCTTGTGTGTGTCTGTATAAGTGTTTGGTTTCTCGTCAGAGCGAACTTCAGCAGGCAGCGGCGCAGGCCAAACTCTTAATTGAATTAAACTTTTTAGCTGCAAAGTGAAAGCAAAGCAAAAGCAAACTAAAAAAAAAAAATAAATATATAAAATAAAAAAAATGTTAACCAATTTTTTCTTGCGTTGTCTTTTTGCATCCTTGCAGCGGTGGGGCATGCTGGTTTTGCCAGCATATTTGTTGCACTGCAAACATCGGGGACGGTCGGAGTGGGCAAACAGCATAAATAGAGTACGCTAATGATAATTGATTGGCCGTAAAATCGCGTGGGCACATTGAAATGTGTTTAAAGTGAATCAAGTCATTGAATTCAATTTGCCTTCAAATTGGTTTTACAGAATTTGTTGCTAACATTGTGAGTGAGTTTAAGTAATTAAAAAATCAAAATTGAGTTTCTGTAGAATATGGTATAATAAAATGTACCTCTATTATTGCTTATTTGCTCATCAATGAAAATATCATATTGTCGGTAGAGATTCTTCGTCATTTTCATTGACTCCATAAAGATATTAGCCTCTGGCTTTGTCTATGGCTGAGTTTCACAACGTTGCATAGCAACGAAATACTAACAGATCCTCACTAAATTTACCAGAAAACATATTTATACGATTTCAATAAGAATTCAAAAATTATGATATCGTCAAATTACTCTTTATTTGCCATTTTCATAAATTTAATTTAATTTATTTATTATTTATTATTATGTAATTTATTTCTGTGTGGCTCTGCTCAGCTCTGTAAAAACGCTTTCTTTCTGCGCTTTGTCTATTTCCCTCTCTCTCTCTCTATCTCTCTCTCTCTGTGTTTCGCCCTCTCTACTTCTCTATTTCTCTGCCTCCCTCTCTCACTCATTCTACCTTATACTTTCTCTCTCTGCATATGCATATCTCCCTCTCTCTATCTCTCTCTCTATCTCTATCTCTCTCATTTTCTCTCTCTTTCTCTCTACAGACAGACTCTCACTCTCTCTCTCACACTCACCCTCTCTGTGACTTTGTCTCGTTCAATCTCTATTTTATTCACTATCCCGGTGTATCACTCTTTACCTACCTTTCATTTCTCTTTCTGTCTCCCTTCTTTCTCTCTATCATTTACTCGCTATATATATTTGTGACTTAAATCAGCTTTACTTAATTCAAAATAAATAATTCAGATAGTATAATTCTATCTGTTCCTATCTTCCTCTATCATTATTAATTTTATTATTTCATATGGAAAACCAAAGGCTTACTAGCTTAACATTGCAGATAAGACCTTGGTCATATTAATATGGAATATAAGTAGATTAAGTCCGACCCCAAGCAGATGTTTTTCAAATGCATTGCAAATGCAATTTCATTTGTAATGTAATGAATTATTGATGGCCACTTTTGCAAGAGCATCGAATATTCAGGCATAACATTAAGGAATATGTTTTCATAATGCGTTTTGCATTTCGCATTTTGCATTTCGTATTTCTATGCAAAAATTGCCACTTTTATTTTATTTATATCCTTTGAAGTGAATTGAATTGATTTTTGGCCATTTCCCAATTTCCCGATTTCCCAATTTGCAGCCGTAAGCCCCACGCGCCCCAAACGTGCTACATTTAATTGAATTTGCACAAAAATTATAAATTCACACAATTGTCCGTTGTGGGGCTTCGTTTTGCGCAATTTCCGCACTTTAAGTGGTATTTTGTGAAATTATTATAAATTATTTATTTGCCGCTTGGGGGCGTCCAACAAAAAAAAAAAAAAAAAAAAAAAAAAAAAAAAAAAAAAACAATAATCAAAACAATGAAATTTGACTGAAAGCAACAAAAACAACAACAACAAGAGTTGAGCAATAACAATGACGCACGAATAGAAAATGTACAAAAATTAACTTGATTTCCGTTTACGAGCATCGAAAATGTAATTTAAATGCGACGAGGAGAAGGTGCAAATTTATATACATAAAAACAAATATATATGTATATATAGATCAACTGACTGCAATTATGGAAAGCGTTTTGGCATATGGAAGTCGTTATAAATTTTAATTAAATTCACGTGGAGCGACAGCAGCTTAGTTCGCGGACCTATGAGGCTGACATATGTGGGCCATAAAACGTCAAGACGGGGCTGACAAATAAATTGAAAAATGTGGAAACTCAATGCGCAGTGCGACAAGCTCAAAATGGGAAACCAGTCAATTTTTATGGCATACTTTTAGGCGGGCAGCAGTTCACAATAAGTACACAAGGTACATAGGTACACACACACAGTCACACATAGAAAGGAAAATGTGTACAAATTCAAATGAATTCAAGTAATCGAAGAGCAGATACTCTGCATAGTAATTTGATAAAATTTATAGATAATGCGAAATTAAATATATATATATTTAAGGAATTTTCTTCAAGCTTAGAAATCGCACATATTTTCAGGTACAATACTTATATATAGTAAATATAACATATAAAACGGCATAACAGCTTCTTACCATGCTCATAAATTTCATATTAATTCATATATTATACGATAAACAGCTCATGAAAAATAAATATAAACAATTTACTTCATGCTTATAACTTTCATATATATTTTTATATTACTATACTACATAGTCATAGGGCATACAAAAACAAACTGAAATGAAAATATTGACGCTAAGGGTGGAAATAAAGTACGCGCAGAAGAGAATTCGGGTGTGAGTACAGCGAATGCTGAGTACGGCAAACGCTGCCCCGCCCACGAAATGTAATAAAAATCATGTAAGCAGATATGTAGCATTCTGAATTTATGGGTCCTCGATGTAAACTTTTGAATGCTAATGGAAGCAAACAGTCAGCAAAAATAAAGAAATAAAAGACTAAAGAAAATGTGAAACTATATGCAGGAGACAGATGGAAAAGAATACAGATGTGTACAATATTTAGCTGGAAGTAAATGTGAAGAGAGAAGTACAACAGAAAATGTATTAAAGATATTTTCTAAATATTAAAAAAAAAAAAAAAAAAAAAAAAAAAAAAACAAATATATATATACTTTTTTTATTATTTATTTTTTTTTTTATTAAAATAACAAAAAACAATTAAATAAATAATTAAAGAATTTTTACTGAACTCTAGAGCTTCTTATAATCTTAAATTTAATTTTATATTAGCTCTAATTTAATCTAATAAATAAATAATCTAAAAGAAATTTGTTTAGTCTATGAGATTTTAATATTGCTTTTTATTTATTTAATTTAAGTGTTTTTATTTATTTAATTATTGATTCTAGAAAAATACGCTTCAACAGGTGTGCAGAAAGCTTAGCTCTGACTTGTTTCTCGCCTGTCATATGTGATATTTTGTTTCTCTAGTGCTTAGCCAGCCATGCCAGAATGATGTGAGCCAAAGGCGAAATAAAATCATAGTCGGTTACAAGGCTTAAATTCCAATGTTCAGTCAATAGCAAATAAAAAAGCGTAAACTATTATTCCGTTCAACTAGAATATTTTTTCAAATCACAAATGTCGACACTGGGGAAGGACCCGGTTGCGGGTCGGTACTCCGCAGCGCGTGGGTTTCGTGACTCGAAAGCAGTTGCAAGTATAGTTCAGCGAATGTCCAGCGCCGTAAGAGATTCATATATGCCCGACGCGAAAGAAGAGGGAACTGAGAGCCGTGATCGGTCGAAGCGCCGTTGTCCACGAAAGCAGCCACACCTGCCGACAAAGCGCGAAATCGAGATAGCCAAGTTCAAGAATATTGACTTCTCGCGCCGTGACTCGGATCCGCTGTTGGCCGTTCAGACGCTCGAGTTTCCGGATGCGAACATCAAGCGGACGGATATCAATAAGCGTGATGCCTGCGGCAGGTCGGTGTGGAACAAGAAGACCGGCAAGGATTTTCTCAGCTCGAGCGTTTCGGGCTTTCGTGATGGCATCTTCACGGTGAACATGAAGCAGCGAAGCTGCACGTCGTCCAGTCTTCCGCCCAAGTCCGTTAAGTCGAAAACGACGCAGGAGTATCGGGATGATTCATCGATCGATTCGGCGGAAATGATTGACTCCCATCACGTGCCGTCGATCCGAGCCAAACACTTCAAGGGCAACCAGTGGAAGAAGCCCTGTGAGGCTAGCTATGTGATTGGTGCTCCACAGCCGCACATTGGACGCTGTCCGGATAACTTTCAGCAGCTGTCGAAATTGGCGCCGGTCCGTCAGAAGTTCTTCCTCACGCAGGATCCGCGCCAGACCCACTGCCTGGCCAATCCCAGTGCACTGCGGCACAAGAAACTAACGGACGATCAGCAATTCAAGCTGATTAGCAAGATGGTCAAGCACGGGGACAACGTGTGCGCCAGCACCGGCTCCGAGTCGTCCGATACGCATATATGCGAGGTCATCGACTTGGAGAATCCCGTCAATTTGGACTTCCAGGGCATGGACTACAAGAACACGTACGAGAAGGACGAGCAGGAGGCACAGAATCAGCAGACCTATTGGCGCGTTGTTCGCTATATGACACGACGACGTACCAAATTGAAAACAGCCACCAAAGTAGAGGCCGAACTGCAGGCTGAACGCTTGGCGATACCTCCGGTGTTTGATACGAAAATCAAGGATGCACCCATCATAGAAGATCCGCCACCGAAGGAGTTTAAGCTGGCCGAGCTCTTCCGCTCGCCCGACAAGCCGGCCAACAAGGCGAAGATCGCCGAGGAGCAGAAGCGTCGCGAGGCCCGCTACAAGGACATCTACTTACGCAACAAGCAGCGCAAAGCCGAGCGGGAGCAGGCGCGCAAGGAAGTCGAGGCAGCCGCTCTGGAAATTCAGGCGCGCACCGTTGCCGAAAAGGACCTGCAGGAGGATGTGGCGAAGATCGACGATGACATCGAGCGCAGTTTCAAGAAGTTTGAGTATATACCGCCAGTGATACGCAAGCGCAAGTTCTTCCCCAAAACGCTGACCGAAACGGAGCGACTGAAGGCGATCATGCACAAGGAGAACTGCGTGCGGCGTGATCTGGCGCGAGTGACGCAGGAGTTCTACCTGGAGCGCACCGGCAAGCTGAAGAAGTTCCCGGAGGCGACGCAGCAACTGCGCTGCGAGGAAAGCATTGACGGCAGCGCCGGCACCACGCCCAGCGAGCAGAGCAGCGACGACGAGGACTACCTGAAGGTGGGCAAAATCGGGGATAAATTCCAGCTGCGCGGCTTTCACTTCAAGCACGGCGATGGGCTGCGCGGCAAGCTGCATCGCCACCAGATCATGGAGGGTCAGCGAACGGTTAAGGGTTGCCTAACGCGCGACGAGTGGCTGAATCAATTGGCGCCCCGCAAGGAGCCCATCAAGCTGGACGTGGAGCGTGGCATTATCAAAGTTCTCGATCCGGATGATCCGAAACTGGATCTGTTCCCGCCCCAGGGTATGACTCTGCACATGCATGACAAGAAGAGCGCCATCAGGGAGTTCATCGACAAGCGCCTGGGTCTCCACTACCATCGTGTGCTGCGCAAGAACCTGAAGCTGGTCAAGCCCAAGCTCAAATATCACGTCAAGAAATTCAATCTCATTCGCTATGTGTTCCCCGAGAAGATCATTGTGCCGGATGCGCCAGATCAGTTGGATGCGGACATGGTTGACGCCTCCAAGGTGGAAACTACCTTGGAGTACCTGGCGCTCAAGAACAAAATGGCAAAGGCGAAGCATCTCAAGACCAAGCTGGCGCGCATGAAATTGCTGGGACTCCCCTGTGTAGAGGCCAAACAGCTGCGCGAGCAATCGCCCTGCGACGTCAAGGAGGAGGAGCTCGATCTGGACTGGGTGCCGCCACCGGAGACTGTTAGAGAGTCTGTGAATACCGCCGGGGACGAAAACGATCCAGAAACTCGTATGAAGGCCGGCCACGACGATGTGCCCATTGATATGCGCGGCAACATGCCAGCGCCTCAGTTCCGAGAGAAAACGCTCCACATACACCCGAGACGACGTCGGAACTATGCCGCCGAGCGTGTCCCATCGGCTCAGTTCAATGATGCCATCCAAAACTCAGGTATGCCCTTGCTCGAAAAGGTAATGCCCGATAATATCAAGTATGCCAATGTGCGAACCCCGAAGCGTCCGTTCACGAAGAAGTTCGAGGCGCGCCACCATCATGACCATTGGGATCCCACCCAGGCGAAGACCGTGCACGTCCACTACCAGACCAAGACGGTCTATCCAAAGATTACGGTGCAAGAGCAGCCCGAAAGGGTTCCGATTGTAAATTTTATCAAGGCGAATCCTCCATGCAAGAAGTATATAGACACCGATCTAACCATATCCAAGTATGATTTCGACAAGATGATCGCTGATCACTTGGCGGCCACACGCGTTGATAGCAAGGATGGAGCCAGAGAAGTTGTGCAGGATCTATGTCGTCCGTATGATTTCGTCTTTCACTCACGTGATCCGGAGGAGTTGGCGAACCTCGACTATCCAGGACGTAAACAGTATCTGGATTTCCTGCGTGAGACCCGCGAGGCTCTGTACGAGACGAAAGATATTGACCCGGAGGAGGAGCGCCTATTGGTTGATCGCAAGGCGGTTGAGGCCGAGCTCGAGGAAGATCTGAAGAGCATTGAGCAATGCCTCACCTCGCTTAGCAGCTCAGAGTGCACAAATCTATCCAAAGACAGCGGCAGCTTCCTAATGTTAGAGGACGACACGAAGATACCATTGGACTATATACGAAAGCCGCTCGTGCCGTTTGAGGAAATGCGTCGATCTCGCTTCCAAGCGGAAGTCATCGATGTCGATGCTGAAGAGGATAATCCCTTCCGCATGCTTCCCTTCTCCGGCCAGCACAAGGAGCAGGCAGCCATGCTGGGTCCCAAGGATTCGTTCTTTACGTTTAGCTCACGTCTGCGCAATGGCTTACGCCTGAGACTGGAGGTTCCCGTGACCAATGTGAGCCAAATGTTGATCGGACCCAAAGGCCGAAAGTACTATGGCTCGGTTATCACCGATCTCGATGAGAACTATATAAATGAGTTAAAAAACCGCGCTACCGTGAAAACGTTTAATTTCAAGACGGGCGTCGAGCTGTTGAAGGTTGCCATGCGTCTCAAGTACGAATCGCTCTTGATTCAGGGCAAAATGGTGCGCACCAAGATCTACGATACACTGAACGAGCGCCACTGGCAGGACATGAAGAACACCAAGCTGCTGTATGAGGGCCTCTTCGCCAAGTGGGAGAAGAAGGAGTACAATGCAGCCATGACGATGGTCTATCAGGTGAAGACCTACTACGAAATAACCGACTCGATGAAGCAGACCTTCCGCGAGCTGGAGCGTGAGCTGACAATGCTCAACATGGACATCGTGTTCATTGAGGGTCACTGGATACGCTGTGTGATGTTGCAGAACTTCCACTATCTGCTGGGCGAGGAGGAGTGGCGGGCCGAGCACGATTGGATCCATCGGGTGCCGGTGAAGAAGCGCAACAAGTTCGGTAGTGACACCGCAGTGCTGGATCAGGCGGACTCCAAGGCGACTCCGGCGGACTCCAAAGCGACTCCGTCGGACTCCAAGGAGAGTCAGGAGGAAGAAGAGGACGAGGATGTAGAGTATGAACTGGAGCCCTACGACCAATCCATTGCAAAGCGTGCCATAGTCAATATACGCGTGCGCGATAAAGATGACGCCTGGGCCATACGGGACTTTTACTATGACGTCTATATGCGTAATCTGCACCCCGTACTGCAGGTATTTCCCAATGCGGAGCACTTCCTGCAAGGCATCGAAAATCTAAAGAACAAGACGTTTATGCTGCTACTGGAAATGCACTACACCCTATCCGTGCACACCGAGCTGCAGGGTAAGTTGGAAACATTCATAGACTGGTGCAACAAGGACCTGAAGGAGAAGCAGGAGTACGTGGCACGGAAGTCTGCCAAAAAATTCTTCATGGAGGATCGTGCCATTGAGATGGAGGCGCGCGTCAGGTACTACCTGGATCAACCGATTCGAGAATCCTTTGCCGACGAGGACTTCAACAAGTATCGCGCCGTAATGGCCGAGGTCTATCGTCGCGTAGTGCCCGCAACGGTGCGCGGCTCCAGCGATGTGATACCCAGTGCCTCCGACATGGTGGCCGCCATCAGTGGCGTGGTCCTGGAGATACTGAGCAAGTTCGAGCACATGGACATTGACAAGGTGCGCGAAGTGGAGACGGCGCTGCGCAAGCGACGCCGCTACCTGGAGAAGCTCTCGGCTCAGGCCTATCAGATTGAGCGTCGCATCGATACAGAAATGAAGAACGTGCGACGCAACCTGGAGCCGCCCTACAAGAAGCCCAAGCGTGTGGGACCTCTCCAGCGCATGTACCTGAGAAAGCGTGTCAAGAAAATCGTGCCCCCTCCCGTGGTCATATCGGAGAACACAAGGAACTTCGTGCGAGCCTTTGCCGAAGATGGCGTCGTCAGCGATGGCTTCACCCAGGACTCTGTTATGGTGCTAGACAATATGCAGGAGCAGATAGTGCCCTTCTATTTCGATCACTTCCTCAAGCTGAACGGCTACACGCCCAACTACAATTTCAAGACGAACATTGAACTGCGCGATGGTCTGGAGATTGACCGTTTCCGTATACGCGAGGTCCTGCCGGACGTCCTCCAGAAGGTTGAGAATTGGGAGAATATGCACAAGAAGATCATGGAGGAAAATATTCAACGCAATCCCAAGATGTACGAGAATGTTAGTTAAATGACTGAATCAACAGAAGGAATTTTAAGCCACTTGCAACAAATTTATAAAGTTAGATAGTTTAAACAGTTAGTAGTTCATTAACGGGCGCTAGGCAATCAATTATATTAAATGAGAATGAGTAAACTAATTAATTACTGTTTTCTTTCATATGCATATCTATGTATTGTATATAATGAATACAATATCTTGACTTTATACCAAGTCTAAATTCTTAATCAGAGTAGTGGATCAACTCCTGCTTCTCTGTAAGTTGCTCTTTTATCTGTTCATATGCATACGTAAGGTCTTAAGTATCTCACTTCTTGATCAATATCAAGATCGCATACACGATCAAAACAACGACATCGCTCAAGTCCTCTCCCTCTGTCAAGATGAACAGCTGACTCAATCTCTGAAACTATAGGAACTACATACTTAATATGTTATATAAAGATCAAAAAGTGTTCTCCCATGAAATAGATTGGACATTTTCTTTACGATATCCGTATATACTTACACGAAAGATTAAATTCAAATCTTTCATATAACTATATATTGTACATATATCGTATACCTCTATTATAGTTCTTTACAAATTTATCCAAGTTCATATTACATCACATTGGTCACTAACTTTTAGAGCATACCCCATTTAAGCTCCCTTCTGTGTTTAGAAACTGGAATTGTTCTTCAGATTAAGTTGTTTTTATATGTGAGAAGTCCATTGAGGTCTTTCAGCTGTCAGGGAAATTTAACATCGGGCAGATCTTTGCAAGATTCTTTAAGATCTTTGCAAAGTTTTCTTCGACTAGAAACTCGGAGTTAATTTCATGCACTCTCCCTCTCTCTCTCTCACTCTCTCTCTCTCTCTCCCTCTTGCAACTTTCAGTGTTACACTTAGTTTTTTACTTGCACTTCAATAATTTCAGCAAGTTTTCCGGAACAGCTTTCACTGAGGCAGCTTTCGCCTCACAGCTGCTGGCTGTCTCTCTCTCTCTCTCCTACTCACTCGCTCTCTCTCTCTCTACTCTGCCTGCCCATTGTCCTCTGCTCAAGTTTGCGCTGCCTTGGTCGTCATTCCCTTTGTTTGACTTGGCAGCAGCTGCATTGGCAATTTTCATTTTCTACCTGATGTCCTACTTCATTGCCACCTGCATTGCCTAGTCTCCCTGAGAGTTTCTTTCCATTCCGACTTTTCTTTTATGCGTTGCTTTTTGTGTTATATTTGCACATAAATCACACAACTTTTCTTAAAATTATTTGCTGCTGCATTTTACCTTTTCCATTTTTTATTTATTTATGCACTGTTTGTTGTCTTCAAACTGCTTCCATATTTTGTAGTCCCTGCAGCTAGGTTGAGTTTTACATTTTATTTCGTAGTGCAATTGTGAGCTGAGAATAGTTTAGAGTATATTCAAGTTCTTGAGTTGTCGTTTAGATCTTGCCATGTATAATTCGCTACAATTTCTATACATGGATCTTCCAATTAAAAAATATAATCTATTATCAATCGATGGCTAAGTTCGGGCCTCTGCAGCTAAACAACTTTCTGTTGTGTCTCAGTGTGACATATTTCCTTTCTGTTAATCTCTCCAGCCCCGCACATTGGCCGTGCCATGCCAAAGCATTTCGCAAAGTCACAATTTCCATTAGTAGCTAATGAAGCATTAAAAAGTAACGAAAAAAGAAAGTAGCACAAAAATACTTAACGCCATATTTCCCAGGAAGTTGAGAGTTGCTATCAAAAAGCACAGCAGAGCACAAAAAAAAAAAAAAAAAAATACATACAATACATATATATGAGAGAAAAAAGAAAGCATCAAATGAAAAGAAATTGAGAAATAAAATGAAAGGAAAAAGCGTAATATGCGTCTGGCTGAAATGCGAGTAGCTGAAACGCCGAGCATTGAATGAAATGGAGAATAAAGCGCTGAAATCTAAAAGCGACGCGAATTAAATACCTTTTAGCAATTAATCTGCTTAGCTAATGGACGATTTCAATGCAGACGACAACTGCAGGGAGTGAGAGAGAGAGAGAGAGAGAGAGAGAGCGAGAGAGACAGGGTAGGGGCTCAGCTAGCAGAGATTGTGCCAGCCAAGGAGGCACTTACATTAGGCTTACGGCTCGTTGACCAGGCCAATGCGCCCAGGGCTTATGCCATACTGTATTTGCAGACTAATTTCATTCAATAAACGCGCGCCTCGACCATCGATGCTGCCCGCACATGGACGACGGAATCGAAGTCGGAGTCGGAGTAGGAGACTCGAGGTCAGGACCTTTGCGCTCTTGGTCTGCTCCGATTTGCCTTGGCCCGCCAGCAGTTGTATGTTTGCCTTTTGGCCATTGACAGCCAGCTTGGAATTTAATTTATTTAGTTGCCATATTAATTGACGCGGCCCAGTTCATTCTCATTTTGTTTAATATCACTTTAGATTTCTGTGCCAGATCTGCTCTGATTTGCCGCTGATTGGCAAAAGCTACTTTTGTTAATTGAGCATTGCGAGCATTTCCTGGTACCGTTAATGCTCAGACTCTATGTATGCAAAACTAAATATCATTTATTTAATATTGAATCGATTTTAAAGGAATCAGTCTCGCATAATAGATTTATTTTATTTATTTATTTTTATAGAAATTTCGAAACTATATTTTGGTAGGTTTTTGAAGGCTCCCAAGTGAAGTATTATAAAATAATCAAATAAAATAATTTATTTATTAGAAATTAATATGAAATTAAAACTAACTTAAGAATTGAGCACTGGCATTGTCATTAACAACAAAAAAGGATATAATAATAATAATAATAATAATAATAATAATAATAATAATAATAATAATAATAATAATAATCATTCTGCACTTCTTTTGTTCACACATACAAAAACACCTGCCCACATACATGCATATGTTTAAAACGATCAGAGTTATTTTATGTTACACAATTTGTTTTTATTTTGTTGATTTAATTGCCAAATATTGTTATCAAATATTAATTATAGTTATTATATATATATATTAATTATAGTTATAGTTTAATGGCCATCACGCGTATATGTGTATGCGGCTCAGGTGGGTTGAATACAACTTGACCGGTTTCATCCTTGTAGTCCTCATAGGCTAATTTGTAGACGCACTCCATGCCCAAGGCCTGCTTCTGGCGTGCCGAATAGAAGCTGGTGCAGTTTGCCACCAACAGGGGGCAGCCCTTGGAACGAGCCACTTCGATTAGAGCGACAGTTAGACGTGCGCCCAGTCCTTTGCCACGCATTGTGGCATCACAATTGGTGATGTGTGAGCAGAGCATCTTAGAGACGCCGTAACGCTGGAAGAGATTGGCTGCGTTCTCGACTTTTGCTATAAATATGTCGATGCGTTCAAAGTCAGTTAGTGCCAAAACACCTGTGGAATATCTATTCAAATCGCTAGGTACATGAGCAGCAGCCAAAACTATGCCAACGATGCGTCCTCCGTTCTTCTCATCGATAGCCACGAGACTAGTTCCCTGCTCTACCATGGAAATGTAATATTCATCGTCCTCCTGCTCATTGCCCCTTCTTCACATACCCGCCACAGACCGCATCTAGCGGCTCGTCATTGTTCACATTCCCGCCCATTGCTTTCGTATGACTATGCCATCCGTTTCGCTCGATTTGCTAGACTTGTTTCGTCTCTGGAGTTCGCTATCAAACTATTTCACACTTTAGCCATGCGCCACTATTATTTTCTGATTATTACCATAACCAAACCAATAACTTAAATATCTATACTTCGTTATTAGAAGCTAATGACAGTCGTTGCCTAATAATAATAATAGGTAATCTTCAGTTAGCGCATCTGCATTTGTGTGAAGAAAAGACAGATTCTATAGCTAGACTATTGCTTAACTACTTCAATTTGATATATTTTATAATAATTAATTCTTATGCCTCTGCTGCTGCTGGTCCATCTATAAATGCGCAAATATTATTTATTACCAACAGCAGAACGAGCTGGACGTTCTGAAACTACCTTATGTCATTTTCCATACACACTTCATTTATGTATATGTATATGCATGTATGTGTGCGTGTGTGATTGTGTGTGTGCATTTATCTGGGCAACATTTTTGCCTGACGTGTGTTCATTTGTAACCTTTTTGAAACATTTACAATATTCACCGGTTTGTGGCTCTTTTATTTATGCGAAGGCAGGCCGTCATATTTTATGTTATTATATATTGAACATGTACTTATGTTGCGTAAGAGAGGCGTGGGGCCGGGGCTGGGGCCAGGGCCAGTGGGCCATCCCAGTCACATAATGATAAATCATGGCACAGTCGAGCCACTGCTGCTGTCATAAACAACAACAAGTGAATAAATATATATATTTGATTGAAATGACATGGACAGCAGCAGCAGCAGCAGCAGCAGCAGCAGCAGAAGCTGCTCTGCTCCAGTTCAGCTGCCAGTCAGAGAGAAGTCATTCGCTTCATTTTGTGCTGCATATTAAAGTTTTTTTTTTTTTTTTGGCTCGCTTTTCGCATAAGTGAAATTAACCATCTCCCTGCCCTTCTGCTCCTGAATACGTTCAACTTACTGTTGCTGTCAGGCTGTCCGATCAAACGAAATATATGAATACGCAGCTCGGGTTGGATACGAAAACCAATCGGCAATTGCCTTGGCAGTTGCGGCTACAAGGCGACTGAGTTGTATGTGAAGGATAAGTCAAGGCAAAGGGTCCAGATTGTTCAATTGATATGCAATTTATCGCCAGTTCAGTTGAGATCATAGATATTTCTCTCTCTCTCTCCTCTCTCTCTCTCCCTCTCTCTGTCTTTCTTCGTCTCAGCTATAATCGCAACAATTTTGCATCATTTGTGACTCGAGTGTAAATTAAATGATATAAAATATTTCGCTCTTGATTTATTCAAAAAACTTCAGAGAGATTTTTATGCCCAGTTGCTGCTGGATGGCTGCTTGATTATAACAGAGCACCACAATTCAGATCAGCTCTGTTTGTCTGCTCTGCGTTTGTTATTAAATAAATTGACTGACAGACACACAAACACACTCGCACACACACTCACACACACACTCACACGCACAGTCAGACATGTGTGGCAGAGCTGAGAGTCGTGTCGAGACCTGGCTTGGCGTCCTCCTAGGTAGTTCATCATGTCATGAAAATTGTATGGAAATTTAATTGAAAACATAAGCCAAGGATAACAGGCCAAAAAGGACAGGCAATCACATACACACGTGCGCACATATGAGCCATATCAAAATGGCTGCCACACACACACACCCACACACACACACACACTTGGACAGACAGAGAGCTTAACAACTATGGCCGCCGTCTGCCTCCCAGATGACTTCTCTGCTCACTGCGGCCGCTGCGCAGGAAGTGTACGAAATGATATAAATAAATAAACAAACTACAAGATAAAGCTATTTGCAATTTGATTGTCAATTTTCATGAGGCTGCCAGCCGTCCCGGATCGCCCGGACATTTCCGCCACAAAAGCGAAACTTTTCCGATATTTATTTGGATGCTTTTCGTCATCGTTTTTTGCCTGAGTCTCATCTGTCATTGGTTCAGTCATTTACTCATTGCTGCAGTCAATCAAATTCCATGAGTGATTTTTGTTAGGCAAAAACTTTTCTTTTTTTTTTTTTCTTGCCAACTTACCTGTCCATTTTCATTTACATTTTACGCCTGATTGGCCCGGAATGGCATTACGTGTCCTTCCCCCACCGACGTACGTCAGAGCTGGCCTCGCCTCGCCTCGCAGCGCCCCCACAAATTTTCCATAAAAAATAGAGAAGAAGAAAAGTTTAATTGCATATTTCAGTTAGGGCAACCCACAACAATTTTGTAGTTTCAAATGCTTGCCAACAATTTTCCACACAATTAAAAACTGGCGTCAAATTATGGCGCACTTAATCCCGCCACGCCCCCTCACTCAACTGAACTTCAAAAGCCCCCAAAAAAAAACCTAATTAAAAAGCGCTTAATTCTCGAGAAAAAAAAATACGTAATTCTGAGCACTGGGCGTGTGCTAATTTCATAATCCAAATAAAGTTTCAATTAATTTGGCCAGCGCAGCATTTCAGCTGTATTTTTTTTTCCATTTTCCATTTTTTTTTTTTTTTTTTTTCGTGAAAAATGAAAGAAATTTTGTAGCTACCCTTGAATAGCTGCTGTGGGGTAGTTATTCAAAAACGTTCAGCTTCAATGGCCGCGTAATTATAATTTGAGTTTGAGCCGAGTTTAGTTTAGCCGAGTTTTAGCTCGAATTGCGGCCAGCCTCGAGTTTTCCCCAAGTACCCAATCTACGGCTGAAGCTGTTGAAAATGGCGCCAAGTGGCAAATGCAAATGGTTAATGAAATCCAAATTTGAGGCTTCTGACTGTGCGAAAAATTGACGCTTGAGAGCTGCAGATTAATTAAAAAAAAAAAATTTAGAAATAAGCTTTAGCCAAAATGAAGAAATGCTAGTGAAAATTCAGGCTGCTATATCTCATTAATCTTCTTTCGTATATAATAAAAAGAACAGATCTATATATTCGATTAATGACAATAAACTAAAATTATTTGACCATTTGTAGTGTTAAAGCTTTCTTTTTGTCTATTCCCTTTGAATGTGAATCAATTCACCAGTACTTTCATAATAGAGTTTCCATTATACATACATACGTATAAGAAGTTCACTTATTGGACAGGCATTTCGCATCTAGAGTGTATCTAGAAAAGCACGTCAAAATGCACTTAATAGTAGGATGATTATAATTTTCAAGTCACAAAAAAAATATACAAATTGAAACTTATTATTATAAATATTATTTTTATTTTTATTTTTATTATTATTATTATTTTTATTATTATTACATTACATATTAAAATTATATGTTTTTTATAATGATAGGTATTCTGTAGAGAATATTAATAATAAATATTTACTTTTTTATTCTTATTATTTTTTTTAGTACTTTTTTTTATTTTGAAGGTAAGAAGTAGTAGATTTTTCTTTTATCTTCTCGCTATAATATGCTAATAATATTTAGTGTTTGTCCAATAAATTTTTTATCATTTCTGTCTGTCTTTTTTATTACTGTCTCTCTTTCCCTCACTCTCTCTCTCTCTCTCTCCCTCTCTCTCGCAGTCTCACTTATTTATGCCAGTCTTTGTGTATTGCTATGGTTCATTAAAAGGTACTTCAAATTTAAATGCGGCCATAAATGTTGCTGGCCCAGCGAAAAGAACAAAAGATTCGCAGAGGCGGGAAAATGCCAAACAAATGATGGCCCTTTCAACCCGCCAATTGTCAACTCATCTGGCGTGGCATTAACCCCATGACACCGACACACACACTGGCAAACACACACACAGAGTGAGAGAAAAACTGCGCAGACTGAGCCACAAAAAATGTTTGGCAGCAAAAATTATAAACCACTCGAGCATATTTTGCAAGTCCCCAGACCCCACGGCAAGAGAGCGAGAGCGAGAGAGAGAGAGAGAGAGAGGGAATGAGGACGTACGAGGAGTTTCATATGGATGGACAATTTTTTTTCCCTTTGTTGCCATTTTTCATGAGCGGCCGAAAAAGTTGAAACGGAAATGCGACCATACAAGCGGATATGAGACGGACGTACGGACAGACGGACGGACGTACTCGGGGGGCGGCAAGGAATACATATAGATGCGATATATAACCGAGAGGCCGCGTCGCGTCAACCTATAAATAAAAGAAATGCGGCCCAAAATCCCCAATTCCCGCCATGGAATATGCAACATTTGTAACTGCGCTGCGCGGACAGCCCATTGGCTGGGAGCGAAGGATTGGAACGGTGCTCAAACTCTTTAGCTCGGATCGAGCAAGGTTTGAGTTGCTTATTTTCTTTTATTTTCTTTTTTTTTTCATTTGGGTTATTAACAGGCGACTAGAAGCAAATATATGAGCGCACTTTTTGGCTGGCAGTCAAAGCGCAGCCAGCGAGCGGAAGCGAGTGAAATTATTTTTAAACGGCTTCATGTCTGGCAGAGCGAAAGAGAGAGAGAGAGAGAGTGTGTGTGAGAGAGAGAGAGAGAGTGAGTACTGCGTGTGTGGGTGCTGCAGCCTGGGAATGCGAATGTTTTAATGTGAAACAAAAGCTCAGAAAAACGTCAGACATCAGGCGACTATGAATGGGGGAATGCGCTTTAAATGTCAGCCATTTATTAAGCCCGTCCACAGGGGCAGCAGACGGGCAAATGGCAAACGGCGTACAGTGTACGGCGTCGCCTGCACGAGTCACTCAGACAGTCAAAGTCAGAGTTGAATGCGCAGACAGTCGAGACAGTTAGTTCTGCATTGCTTGTGGTCTCCGATATCAGTGGCTTGCGCTCTCCTCCACGGGCCATTGCCTACTCCGACCCCAAATAGACCAGAAGACAGCAGCTCGAGTCAATTATAAATTTATTTACATTTATTAGTATTATAAATAAAATTTAGACTCAACTGATGGAGCAATGGTTGAAAAACAAAAAATAAATAAATAAAATAAATAAATATTTAAAAAAAACTATTTTTGTTTTATTTTATTTACATATATTCCTAACAAAATAGTTAATAAGTAGTTAGTAATCCAAATATGATAAAAATAAAAGAAAACAACGGAAATCCTTAACTAGAAAAATTATTTTTAAAAATGAAGCATAAGCTCTATACGTTTGTTAAAAAAAAAATACAATGCCCAAATAAAGCACAAAATCATATGATATTAATAAAAAAAAAAGTAAAATATGAGGGGACAAAAAATAAAATCATTCATGAATTCGCAAATATTAATAATATATTAATTTATTTATGAAATATCAAAATGTAAAAAAAAAAATAAAATAAATAAATAAATAGCTAAAATCATCCCCCCATAATTGACAACTCCCCTACGCCCCCGATACTGACATAGATGTAGCCTTCAAGTAAAATAAGATATAATATAACAGCCCAGATCATTTTTGTATTTTATAGAAAAAGAAATGCATTTGCTATGCTTTGATCAGCCAACGCTATTCATGAATTAATTGCAGTTAAGTTATTTTGCTAAAGGCAAAACATTTATACAGAACTTATATACATATGTACATATTTTACTTACCATATAAATGTAAGAATAACAAACACAATCAGACATGTCTCTGCATTTACGCTTACATTTACATTTATGCTTATGTTTATATAGGCACATACACCATAGCCAAGTCAAAAATGTTGCTGTAACCCGACCACGTCCCTCTCGTCCCTTTCTCCCCACCTGCTTAGTAAAATGCTTGTACTCTTCCATAACATTAAAAGTCCATTAGTAGCAGGAGACGGCGACATTTTTTGAATACATTTATGTGACACTTTCTGTTTGGGTGCTGTGAGTCGCCTGCTTCGATAGCTGCGGCCGAGTCCAAAGAGCCGTTTATTGTGGCAACAGTCGAAATATTACGTATACGCCGTGCATATGCATATGCGTTCAGAACGTATGCAATGCTTCCTCTTGCCACTGCTAACATCCGGAATACCAAATATTTGTTTATTTAATTTTTTTTTTTTTTTTTTTTTTTTTTTTTTTGTTGCTTTTCTGTCTGCACGAACCAAACCAAACTGAGCTGCATTGAACTGAACTGAACTCGCCCGCAGCTCAATTAATTGTTTGTCTGGTCGCAACATTCGGCTTATATACTTTATGATATATCATTTCGTTTTGTATTTCGCCAGCACGAACTAAATAATTATTTTTGGAGCTTTTGGCACACTCAAATTAGCTACTGAGCAAGAACAAATATTTATTGTGTTTTTTGTTGTTGTTGTTGAGCTCACACGAAAAGTTTTCATGTATGAAATGGAACTGAATGAAACTAAAATTAATTATATCATATTTTCATAAATGTGGAAATCAAATCACACTACATGAATATACCCTGTTGAATAGTTGAGAGAGAAACAGTCGGCCGATGTGAATGGAATTAAGGAGTAATATAACATATGCACTAAAACAATATACCCTGACTTTTGGATAACTTCAGTTGGCCCCTCGTTTATTCATGTTTTTACTTTTATTTCAGAACGGATGTATGCTCCCATAGTATTCTCCAGATATATATTTGAGTAAGTCAATCTATTGCTTAGTATAATAATTTTTATTGTAGATACGATTTATATAATTATAGATATTTAGAGATATATGTACATACATAGAAAAAAGTCACATAAAACAATCTCCATAGGAATTTATTTTTAGAAAATATAATCATATAATAGAGCTTTCGTTTCAGGGTACATTTTAGTGCAGCATGCCCAACAAAATTTTTGTTTAGTCAATTATTAAATAATTAGCTTCAAAAAACAGTCAAATTTGATTAACAAAGTTTCACTCGAATGTTTTCTGTGCCTATTCATATAGAATCTTTTGAGAGTTTTGCATATGAATGGAATGGTCTTATCCATATAGAAGTAGTTCGGAGTTAATTGCGCTGTCTCTTCAAAGTTTAAAAACCCTTTTTGGATGCATGTTAAAGAGCATTTTCAGTTGCCTTTTAATGTCAGCCACAAAAATTTTTATACACATTTCAAATGTGAGCTCTGTACTACAGGTGAAACAACAACAAACGGACAATTTGCGTCGACGACCCAGCGCTGATTATGATGACGAGCTGGGCGCATTAATGCTGATGATGTTGCCGCTAAGTAGCATGCCCAGATCCCATTGCTCGAAAAGGTTGTCAGCAATAGCAAGAGAGAGAGAGAGAGGGAAATGGGGAGGGAGAGAGAGAGGGAGCAAGAGAGAGTGAGAAAGTAAGTCGTAGCGGTTGCCAGGATAGCAACAGCTTTGAAAATTAAGTCGCGCTCAAGCCAACTCTCTCTCTCTCTCTCTCTCTCTGTCTGTGTCTCACTCTCTCCTATTAGTTTCTGTCCTTTTCGGTCTCGGTGTCTCTTTGTATGCCTCGCATGCCATTTCATTCTGTTGGCTTTGCAATTAAATATGCACATTCTCATTAAAAGTTTGCGCCATTAATAAACGCCAACAGGGATGTAATTTAATACGGTTAAAAAGTACGACACGTGGAGCCCAGAAAGCAAGACATGCAGACAGCGTGGTTCACAGTGGGCCAAACTCCACCTGCCCAGCCATGCCACCTACACACACACACACACACACACACATGCACACATATACACACTCATATATACTGCACATTACATTTAACATGCAGCCTTTGGAGAGTTGCCCTAACGCTGCCAAACAAAGCTCATAAAATTTGCAAATGTAAATAATTTTCTTAACGAAATTTTCACGTAGCTCTCGCCTGCTACTTTGGCCTCGACCACATTAAAGCTCGCCCGGACATGGCGCAAATTTGTCAAATGACAGGACCAGAGTCGACTCAACTCAACACAAGACACGACACATATGGCTAGTGCTCGCCTGCCAAGACGTTGTTCTGAGCTATTCGCAGAGCTCGCCCCACTACACATACCCAGCATAAATAATAAATAATTGAAAACGTCTCACGAGAATTCTTTGCTTCGTGTGAACTCTGTCAGCCAACAATTTGGCCTTAATATTAGAGCAGACCAGCCAAAGACTCTGGCTTTTACAAATCCGACTCTGAGACCTTTGGCATATTAGCTATGTAATTGCGTTTGCTGCCTCGGAGTGTTTGATTATAAGGAAACTAATTTAATGATGTCTTTAATTTCATTATCTTCATATTTTATGCATCAGTTTCATATTTCGTCTTTCATGTTGTTTTCATTTATTTTATTTTATTTGCTACATTTGTTTTATGCTCTAAAGACTTGCTGATGATTTCATAATGAACTCGATTCAAGCCATCTAAAAAATGCATTTTGTAACCCAAGACCTAAGCAAGATTTTTCATAAAATTTTAATTGGTACATAATATTTATGTAGTTAGTTTAATTAGATTATAATAATTAGGAACAAAAAGCAAACATTTTATTTTAAGTAATTTATTTTATTTGAAATATTTTATTTTGCTCTATTCTATTTTAATTATTTATAATATGTTTAAATTTTTAAATTTGTTATATACTCGTAGTAATTTAAATTTCTTTACAAATTAAAAAAGTACTTTTTATAGTCTTATAGAATTATAGAAATAAAATTTTTAAATTATTTATAATATTAGTAAATTTGAAAATTTATTATAATATTCAAAATAATATTTTTTTTACAATTAAAAGAAACTGCTTTTAATGGTTTTCTTGTTTAATAATATTTTATAATTTGCCATATAATAGTATTCTTTTTATTTTATAATTATTTAAAAAAATATATTTTTAAATAATTGTTTATAATAGTTATTTTTAATAATAATAATTAAAATATTTTTATCCTATTATTAATTTATTATACCATTTATAACTTTGTTCTATACATTTTTTTAATTATCAGAAATATAAATAAATAATTTCTAAGCTTTATTTATTCTATTGAAATATTTGTAAAAATTGTGTAATTGCCAGGAGTATTTATAAAAAATTTAAATAGAAAAATGTATTTCATTTTAATATATATATAATATTATATATGTTCATTGCTTATACATAATTTGTTTATATTACACTTACTTACACATAAACTTAGAGCGTGGCGCATATGCTCTCAAAGAGCATTCAGTAGTCGATTCATTTACATGCACAAGCATGTGCACCTTTGTCTAAGTAGTTTCTTGAGGAGTCGCATTAATTGCTCCGAACTAGGTGCTGTGGCAAAATGTTGACAGTTCGCAGTCTTGGCTGCCATTTTCTGTGGGGCCAATTCCGGCGGGAAATTAAAGTAAGAGTTTACGCTTTTTTAGCCTCAAAGCTTACACACACACACAGACATATGCACACGCATCTTGGCCACGCCCACGCAAGGAGCTGCAGCACCTGAAATTGTTGCTCATTATGTATTTATGTCAATTTCTGGGTCGCTCTTTCGCAATGCGTGAGTGCTTTGGTGTGAGTGTGTGTTTATGTGTGTGTGTGTGTGTGTTGGCAGCCCGCAATGACATGTAAAACCTTTTTGGGCCTACACACACACACACACACGTACACGCACTCACATACCTGGCCAACATTTAATGACTTTGGCTTGCTCTCTTTTGGGACGCATTTAGCGTGTAAATTTCGCTGTACATTTTTACTCTTTCAGCCAGTCGTAAAGGTGTGCGTGTGTGCATATTTCAGTTATTTTTATTTCAGCGTTACTTTTAACACACATACACAGAGAACGAGAGTGAGAGAGTGGGAGATATGAGCACGTTTGTTTGCCTTTTTTATGCGTTCGTCTGCCCGGGCATTTGGCGTTGTGTGGGGCCGCCTTTATGGAGGATCTGCAGCGTTAAAGTTTTTGTGACTACTACAGGACGTATTGTAAAGGGATTTGCTTTGTGACTCACAAGCGCTGATGACTCGAGCGAATGATAAAAATACATTTATATGGTTATCGTACATGGCATAAATCATAAAATGCCAAAAGTGATTACCAACAAAATGTGAGCAGACGTCAAATGAGAGTGGATTTTCACCTTAAGTAGTTACCTTATGGCATATTGAATATTTTTCTGAATGTAAATTAAATCAAATCAGATTTTACCTTGCAAACACACAGAGAACTGCGGCTAAAAAAATATATAATTGTAGTAGATTAGTATTGTGGGACAGAGAAAATTTGATAAACTCAATAGTTTGAAAACAATTTGAAACGAATATTACGATAAATATATATCGCTATTAAGATGTCGATATTGAGTTGCTTATTTTCTACATTTTTGCATATATTTATATTGTTTTATATATGCACACGTTCATTAGCGGGCTAAAATATATTAGAGTAATGCTTCATTTCATACACTCTATTTTTTTTTTTTTTTATTGATTGTATTAAGCTTCCTAATGTAATTAGTCAATTTAATCAATGGGATAATTTTTATGTAGCTATTAAAGCATAATAATGCGTAAATCATTATTAAATTAAGTAATTAGTGCTTTGTAAAAATGATTATTGCGGAAGATGATGACTGAGATGAGAAGAATGTATGAGCAGACGAGCAGAATGTATGTGTGAGTGGCATTTCTTTCTAAATATCAATTAAGAAACTAGGCACATAATTTGGGTCTATGCCTCATGGTATCCCCCGATCACAGTCTACATCATGTGACATAACTCGCAGTGTTGTTTGATGAGTGAAGCCTAGGCTGCTCGTGCTTATGTGCAATATTTTCAGACATCGCTGATGATATTAAAATATATGTATTGTATTAACAAAGTCTATCGTTTATAAAAAATGAAAGAATGAGAATAAAATGATTAATAAAATACAATCAATAAAATTAAAGTATGTATAATATTTTATTCCATTGAAATTAGCTGTCAAGCAAACATTCAAAATTCAATTCATTTATTTCAATAATATTATCCTAATTGAAATGAGCTGCAATTAAAATTAAAATTGAGTCATGCATAACTTATGCCTCTTTCAGAAATAGTTATCAAAAATATTGAATAAAACATATCTAATATAATAGTAGAGTATTAATATAAATAAAATATAATAAATTAAATTAAAATTTAATAATATTCAATATTATTTAATAATATTCAATATATTTATCTAATAATTAATTATCAAATTTTGCTCAACTTTGAGCTGTTTGCTACCCTCTCCGAGGACACCAGTTTATATGCTCCATTTATCCGCATATACATACATATATATGTTTATAGTTAATTTTGGGTCTGCCTCGCTCTGCGTGAGAATTTATCGCTGGCTGATAATATGCGTGCTTGGCATTGTTGTTTCGCATGCATTAACTAAACTCGTTGCTGGCAACCTGATAAATAATTGAAAAGAAAGCAAAGAAGAAGCTGAAGCTGAAGCTGATGCTGAAGCAAAGGCAGAACTTTGCCTCGGTGGCTGTGGAGCACCTGGCGCCGGAAGATGCCACTGAGACAACGCATGAGTTTGTCTTGTGCTGAAATAAATTTACTTGCATGCCAGATACACACACACACACACAGACACACACACATACGCACACACACACTCGAGTGCACTCTGCTAACTAAATTTTGCGCTGCGTACGCGACTCAGTGGAGTGCAAAAGGCATTGGACTGACTTGGACTGACTTATGGCTAGATAAGCAGTCGAGTTTGAGTTACAGGTTAATTTATTATTGAAACTAATGTTGGCAGTCCAATAGGGGGCGGTGTGGGTAGGGGCAGGGGCGTGGTTTTGAGTGTCATTGCAGGTGGCGTCACTGCTGACGTCGCCGGCTTGGTGACTCACTTGGCCTGGCTGGGGCGGGTTAGGCTGCGTCTGCGGCACAAATTATGAAATTCAACTTGACAAATGTCAGTGACATTAATTAAACGTTGAGATATGGCAACAACAGCAGCAGCAGCAGTAGCAGGAGCAGGAGCAGCAGCAGCAGGAGCAACAGCAGCTGCAGCAGGAGGCTGTTCGGCTTGGGCAGTTGCCAAGGTGTATAGCCTTAAAGAGGACAATGCAATTTTGCATTTCATTTATGGAAAATCAATAAGCGAATCGTAATCCGATTGAGAACTCAATTCAATTGCAGTTGAGCGTTGAGCGTGCCACATGCAAAGGGAAATTGCCACATTTGGAGGCAGACAGCAAATCTTTAAAATAAACTTTAAAAGCAGCCAGCGTCCATTTTTTTTACTTTATTCTATTTTATATTTTCTTTTTTTTTTGTTTTTTTTTTTTTTAGATGAGCTTTTTCGCACACTTCGCCAAGTTCCGCTTCCGGCGGCAAGCAAAGCAATGCAAACACAGCCCACGCTCTACTTTTGCCTCTCCAACACTCTCCCTCCCTCACTCTGTCTCTTTCTCTCTGGGTATCTATCTCTGTCTGGCTGCTTTTTGTTTTCGCTGGCATAAAAATCATTAAACTGATTTATATTCCGTTTGATTCCCTCGTTTCCCTCGGCTACGCGTCATGTGTGCCCGTCTGTTGCTCTTTTTCTCTTTTTTATTTCCGCTCAGTGAACTGCTAGGGGTATCTCGACCACCGACTCAGCAGTGAGAGGCTGAATAAAATATATATTTATATGATATTATATATTTCAGCTGGTTCCATCTTCAGTCTTCTATTTATTTCGAAATTTGTTCCCATATCTGATCTAATTATTCATTTTTCTATATAAAATCAACACTTGTATTGATTTATAGGGTATTTGGGTGTTCAGCACTATCGACTTGTTGGCCAACACTTAAATGTTTTGCTGCTTGAACTTGAGATCAAGTTTGATAAAAGGGTCGCTCGACAGACCATGCCCATGCCCAGTCGCAGAACCCATGCGAAATTCGATAATTCAAGTCAATTTCGCATGTGTCGGGGTCGCTCAAGGGTTAAGTGATTTCTTTTGTTTCTCTTTTCGCCGCTGCTGCCACCTCCTTTTCTTCTTCTTCATCGACTCCGACTGCTGCTGCTGCATTTAGTCAACTGTAAAATAAAGTCGCATAAATAAGCTCGCCGCCCAGCAAGCACATGAAATATTTAAAGTTCATTTTTTCTTTTTTCTTTTTGAAAATATTGATTTTGTTGAGAAACAGCACACGAAATACAATGCATGCATAATCTAAATCTCTCTCTCTCTCTCTCTCTCTCTCTCTCTCTCTCTCTCTCTCTCTCTCTCTCTATCCGTCTCTCTTACCGCCCATGACTCGCCAGTGTTGGCTAATGCGCTGTAGGCGTTGACCAGCATCAAAAAAATGTGTGCACTCTTGTTCGCATAACCAACAACAACTACGAAATGCCAGCGCACTTGGCAACCCGAAACCCCAACACCCTACATCTACCCTCTACACGCCGTACCGCTCGAAACCAGCCGGAATCGAGCCACCTTCCGGCAAGCCGAGCGACCACCTTGAAAGGGTTGACGTTACACAAACTCAATTCAATTTCGTTGAAATGTTTTATTATATACGTATTTTGTTGTTATGCATGTTGGTGTCGTTGTTGTTGCTGTTGTTGTTGTTATTGTTGTTGTGACTGATTTTAATGTAATTGCCGGTAATAGCAAACACTTTTTATACGCTAACAACTTGTTGTTGCTGTCGTTGTTGGTGTCGTTGTCGTTGGCCGCGCTTAATGTTCATTTGATAATTTAGGTTATTTCTTTCTCTACCCAAATTGAATTCTAATTTCATATTAATTTGCACTTGCTTTTGGGTCATATCGCTTCGGCTAATCTCCAAACTTGTGTAGGTTAAATGTTTAAGCCAGCATCACCATTTTTGCCATGTGCTGAAAATGCAAATTGAAAATTAGAATTGGTTTTAGGTTCACCAAATAACAATTTGAATTACTATACTATCATATATAATTGTAAGTATGTATCATAAAAAAAAAATAAAATAAAAGTAAAAAGCAATACTAGCTACAATATCAAATTTTATTACATTAAAATTTATTTTGCTATTGCTTCTATTTGGTCTGCCCGAACTTCGCCCACGGCTTCTTTATCTCTTATCTTGTGACATTTCTATACTTATTAGCTCGAGGTCTAGGTTAGATAAAGTGAAATACAATTAATGATAAAACTTGGCATTCAATTACAATTATGTATACATTTAAGATGGAGTAAGCTCCGATAAATGTATGATTAATAGTAGCCTGAAACAAGCTGAGCGGAGCTATCCTGAATTTTTCCACAGCCAGAGACTGATGAAGGAAAACATTTTGCGATACGTCAACTAGGGGTGTATGTTCGGTATACGATATTCGGTATCTACATAGAATCTTCATATTCTAAATATGTCAAGATCAAATATATATAGCGAATATATCCGAGACAATACGGCTTGTAGCGATCCACGAAAGGGTAATACATATGTTCAACAACTTTTAAGGTAAAAGCTTAATGATGAACTGAGATTAATTTTCAAGTCCTTTTGGAAACCTAACACATTGAAAAATATCCTATAAATCTCACAGTTTTTGTATAGCTCTAGTGGCAAATGATGAAAATCTACATAATTAAATTAAGAACTCAAGATTTAATAAGTTAAGTCAATTGATTAGCTAAAACCAAAATTGTATTTGCCAATTGGATAACAATATATATTGAATTATTTTAAAGCTTAAATGTTTTCAAAAAGAGGTAACGAACTGAAGACTTCTTGCTGTTACTTCTATAAAAGTTATTAAACCTTTGAACGAGTATTATGCAGCTGGTAGCGCGCGACGGGAACATTCTCGTTTCCATTTTAATGTAATTGATTTCTCTTCCTTTTGTTATGCCTACATGTGTAGTTAATATACATATTTCCGCTGAGCACGTGTCTGTGCTATAGCTCCAGATTGGTCGATCGCAATGAGACATTATCTATGATAATTACTTGAAGTTTCGGAGCCAAGAGGCCCTCGTGCACGCACCGAATCGGAATTCTTGGTTTAGGTCTATGTATGTACCTATGCGTATTGATAGAGAGCACCAATTGTCTACCATTCCCATTTCTTATCAAATTGATTATAATTGGCAATTATTACGGGCATCGCATATAGCAGCGACGACATCAGCCCCATTGATGCTTATCAATTGGGACTCCAGAAAATACGCGAACAAACAAGCTACAACATGTTTCGACAATTATCAATGAAAATTGCAATCAAAAGACTTTCTTCGAGTGACTAATTGTTGACTAAGAGAATTTCTAGTTATTGTGTATTTAGATTACGAATAGTTTAAAATTTTTTTTTTTTTTTTTTTTTTTTTTTTAGGAATTATATTTTTGAAATTTATTTAGAATTTGTTTCCTAAATTTAATAATGATAATGTGAAATTATTATTATTAAATTTACATTTTTAATGAAATAAGAGCAGTTCATGTAAATAATATTTTGATAATGGTAATAGTAAATCAGTAGTATTTGTAATAATAGCAATAGTAGTAGTATAATAACATTAGAAGTAGTAAAAATATTAATAATAGTGATAATAGCAGTAGTATTAAAATTAGTAATAGTCGTAGTAATAGCAGTAGTAGTAGCAATAGTAGGAGTGATAATAGTAGTAGTAGTAATAATAGTAATAGTAGTAGTATTAATAGTAGTAGTAATAATAGTAATAGTAGTAGTATTAATAGTAGTAGTGATAATAGTAATAGTAGTAGTATTAATAGTAGTAATAGTAATAATAGTAATAGTAGTAGTATTAATAGTAGTAGTGATAATAGTAATAGTAGTAGTATTAATAGTAGTAATGATAATAGTAATAGTAGTAGTATTAATAGTAGTAGTGATAATAGTAATAGTAGTATTAATAGTAGTAGTGATAATAGTAATAGTAGTAGTAGTTGTAATATTCGTAAAAGTAGTAGGTTTAATAGCAGTAGTAGTAATAATAATAGTAATAGTAGTAGTTGTAGTAGTAGTAGTAGTAGTAGTAGTAGTAATAAAAATATAAATAAAATCTGTTAAATTAGTAGCTATTTGTTATTTTATTGCTTAAATACGAAAACTTGTGAGAATCACATAGATGCCAGTATTTTGTATAGTGTGTTTTATTCATAAGTACTTTTCAAATCGTCAGCCGCTATCCGAAAATAAGATGGAAAGGATAGGCTTTGTCATTCAAATACTTTTATTTTTTATTATTTTATTATTTTTTATTATTTTATTGTGGTCATGGCAAATCTTATTCCCTAATAACATTTGGTTTTCTCAAACAATGAACGAACCAATTGCGTTCGACTAAAATATCATATTTTACCTGCCCTGAATATGGGGGTTTCCTTGCGTATATGACAATATAGATATATGTAGATGTTATGTATACATACATACATATATAAACAACGGTATTCATGAGTACTAAATCTAATATTAATCACTATTTAGGTCCGGTAATTCAATTTAAATTGCCGGACTTCTCAGTGCTCTGCGTGTAAGTCGGGTGTGGGTCAAGCATCTAATTAATTAAGCAATGGTAAATTCCTTTGATAAATTAACGGCACTGACCACATTCATGGCGATATAGAAGAGAGAGAGAGAGAGAGATACTCCGAAAGGGATAAAAAGGGGCGTAGGGAGGAAGATATGCTGATAGAGAAGCAGACAGAGAAGGCTTTATGTTGTCTTATTGTTGACTGACTATTGCAACATTAATGCCAAATTCGGAACTGAATGGCATGATGTTAATTTGTATACAAAAGTTGACGAGACGCATGAAGTGTACCGTTTGTCTAATTTCCGAGTAAGCACAATTAAATAAATTAAAAAAGAAGAAGCAGCAGCAGGTGATTTTTTGTTTCTATCGATAAGATATGCCAGTGGGCAAAAGACATCAAAAACATACAAATCAGGTACCGCCCAGCATCCCGAGCAGCAGTTAATATCAAGGTAACAGCGGAAAACGACGCTCTATCAGATACTTATCGCAACGACATGTCGATAAGGCATCTCAACACAATTCGGTTGCCTATCGGCCTATCGGCCCGTTTGGCGGCGCACTACCATATAAAAGCGACTGCCCCTGGCAGTAATGTCATTTGAGTCAAGCAGCTTGTGCAATTCTTTGTATCAAGTTCGAAGCCCCAGCAAAAACAAAACAGGAATAGCTGTCCCGCTCTCTCGGCCGATTGAAGATGAGAGCCCATTACGGTATGTGGGCACTTGCCACACCATCAAGGACTTAACTATAAATGTCTGATCTCGCCTTTTAGTCCTTGCCTGCCTGGCTGTTTTGGTGGCTACCACCGGAGCCGCCAACATACGACCCACGGTGAAGGTCGTCAACAATTCGCTGTATCGCCGCTACGTGTGCCTGAACAAGTCGAATGGATTCCGCGCTCTGGTGCCCGGTAGCTGCTCTAGATTCTACGAGTGCCAGAACGGTGTCGCCTCCGAGACCAGTTGCCCCGGATTCTATGACCCGAAGGTTCAGGGTTGTGTCAACTATAACACAGGATGCGTTGAAGTGATGCAAGTGGCAGGACCCGTTGTTGGCAACAATGTGGAGCCGTGTGGTGAGACAGTGCCGACAACCACTCCCTGCGCTGAAGTCACGACTCCCCCATGTGAGCCAGAGACAACTCCGCCCTGTAACTCGGAGACGACACCAACAACAACCACTTGCACTACGACAACATGTACGACACCAACAACAACCACTTGCGCAACAACAAAAACAACCACAACAAAGACAACTACTTGTACAACACCAACAACAACCACTTGCGCTACGACAACATGTACGACACCAACAACAACCACTTGCACAACAACAAAAACAACCACAACAAAGACAACTACTTGTACAACACCAACAACAACCACTTGCACTACGACAACATGTACGACACCAACAACAACTACTTGTACAACAACAACAACAACCACAACAAAGACAACTACTTGTACAACACCAACAACAACCACTTGCACTACGACAACATGTACAACCCCAACAACAACTACTTGTACAACAACAACAACAACAACAACAACAACGTGCACTACGACAACATGTACGACACCAACAACAACAACAACAACCACTTGCACTACGACAACATGTACGACGCCAACAACAACTACTTGTACAACAACAACAACAACCACAACAAAAACAACCACAACAAAGACAACTACTTGTACAACAACAACAACAACCACTTGCACTACGACAACATGTACGACACCAACAACAACTACTTGTACAACAACAACAACAACCACAACAAAAACAACCACAACAAAGACAACTACTTGTACAACACCAACAACAACCACTTGCACTACGACAACATGTACAACCCCAACAACTACTACATGTACAACAACAACAATTACATGTAAAACAACAACAACAACCTGTACAACAACCACATGTGCACCGATCACGACCCCAACAACCTGCACAACAACCACCTGTGCACCGATCACCACCCCAACAACCTGCACAACAACCACCTGTGCACCGATAACGACCCCAACAACCTGCACAACAACCACCTGTGCACCGATCACCACCCCAACAACCTGCACAACAACCACCTGCAGTGGACAAATAACAACAACGGCTTGTGCTCCTGGTAGCTCTAGCGGTAAAGTAAGACCTTCATCTGTTTATGTAAGGCCCGCAGCGAGACCTTTGCACAGCGCTTTGCCTGCGGTCATGGATCAGCATCTGATGCCATTGGGTGGGCCGTCGAATGAGCTAAGCATGAACCTCTACACCACCTATGTGTGCCGTAACAAGCCCGACGGCTTTATGCTTGCCTCCCTGACGAGCTGCAACAACTATTATATCTGTCGCTACGGCAAGCCCCTGCAGGTGAGCTGCGGCGCCAAGTACTTCAATGCGCTGAAGGGCATCTGCGATCTGCCAGAGAATACGCGTTGCATACAGCCGCGTGCCTAGGAGAATTGCCCACCCATTGACGCTACGACCTATCGAGTCCAAAGCATAAATAAAATACGACGACTCCACCAAAATTATCTATATACATATTTACGAATATACTGTTCTACTTAATTCCAATTGAAATACAACAGAATAAGCAAATGCCAATATAGGCCAGAAACATGCAAGCAAATAATGTGTTTTATATTTATCTAAGAGAAAGCTTTGGCCATTGAGCAAAGATCTTACAAGAAATCATCAAATATGTATGTGTCTGACACAATTTACATTATACTATATCACATCCTTTTAATGCTTCCAGATATTTTTCCTTACTCCAAGTGCAATTTACTCTTAAATGGAATCCACACGTGGGCAGTCAGCAGTAGATTTTATAGAAATTCAGTATAAGCTTTTGTAGTAGTTGCTGAGAGAGTCCACGCGGAGACACACTATACTGAGAGCATTCACTCGTACATGCATGCATGGTAAAATTCGTGTGTACAGAAAATAGAAAAAGAATGAAGAAATTGATTGTCATAAATGATATTAAAAGCTTTTAAATTCTGTAAACTACTGCCGAGTCGTTTGACAGAATTCCACAGGTTAATCACATGCCCAAGCCAAGCCATGTAAATGTACATACATATGTACATATTTAATTACTATATCTATTTTAAAAGCTCTGTTCGCGTATATACATATATGCGTATACATACAGATACTGAACTGAGTGCTTTCTTAGAAAGTATATGAGAAAATCCACAAGGATGCATATATACATACATATGAAGTGAGTTCATTCCTAGTTGTTTCAGAGTTGTATCCATACAAATGCACATACATGTGCACAACCAACTTTCGTTGCAGTTACTGAGAGGATCCACACATACACACATACTCTCACACCAACTAATGGCTCTGTTGAGTGATTATTGAGCTTTTACAGCGCCCACACTCTTATTGTCGTCAGTTGCCTTCAGTTGTTCGGGAATTTCGGTTTGATCATAGATGATGCGCAGAATTTCTTGGAGTTGCATACATATCAAGTAATTATTTATTAATACACACATACTGCTGAATTGAAATAATTAATTTTTGTACATAAATCATTCATGCAATTGGAAGTTATATTACAGCGATTAGTTCAAGTTCCGCCATATTAAATTTAAATTGGTTTGGGAAGAATTATATGTGTATGTATGTATGTATATATTTAAATTTGATCTACATATTCATTATTGTGTATGTATATAGTTATATAAATATATATGTATATATGTCTGCATGCTATTTGTTGGCTGCAATAGTGTTTGAAAGCTTAGCATCCACACACCTATCTTAAATTTTTTTCTCTCATAGTCAAAATCCCACTCACTGGAATGCTGCATAGAGTCTACATACAGAGCGCGGAGAGCGCAGTTGGATAAAAAGGAAGGGGAACTGAGCGATTTCGTGATTGGGACTAAGATCCACAGATGCACACATACATACATTTCAATAGTGAATGTGTATTAATTGTAGTTTACGAGTAATGTGGATCACAAGGGCGTGGAAATTATTCTTTTTGAGTGCTTGTTGAGTGGTTTACATTCTGAGTAGTGCAATGTTTGCTTACAGCATATTATATTGGAAAATAGCGTAACTAGTGCAGTTATATGTAGCCACGTATGTATATAGCGTAACAAATGAAGTTATATAAGACCATACATATAAATAAATATATTTTTCATTGCATGGTGCTTAGTAAACATGGAGAATGTCTTCACTTAAGGCTAATATGCTAAAATAAAAATAATCCAGGACCAGCTCATATTAGCCTTACTTGTAGATATTCTCTATGTGTACTGAGCACCATGCAATGAAAAATATATTAATATAGTCTTATAACTCCATTTGATATGCTATATACTCACGTGGCTTTATATAACTGCACTTGTTACGCTATTTCCCAATATAATAGTTGAAACTCATTTATATATTTATGTGATCATAATTATATTTCTCTTTTCGTTTTAGAACTTATCAGCAGTATCCAAGGAAATGAATCTAAAATTTTGCGTAAATTTAAATTGTATTTTTATATCGAAATCGCTCTCGACCATCCCGAGTTGTAACGCCGTCTTCTCAGAGTCCGTTTCACTTGTAAGTATAATTAAATCTGCTATTCTAACAATAAATTTTTATTTTCTTTTCGAGTCACATCTGGCGGTGCAAGTATATTATTTCAAAGTTCATTCCCGTATAAATCTTAAATAATAATATTGGATTTGATGCATTTGGATACGAGCTCTGATGTGATGCAAAGACCATTACAAATGTCAATTAAAAACTGTGTAAAATATTATCAAAACCAAATTTATTTTTAAATAAAGGAATAAAAATTAACATTTTGTTTTTGTATTTTTACTTATACTTATATTTTTATTATTAGTCCCTTGCCTATAGTGGTGCCCAGTAGACCGATCTACTTTTGATAATACCATATCAAACAGCATCTGCAATGTAGCTTACTCAAATATTGCGCTTACGTTCCACACGGCTTTTTTTATTTATCGATTCATCAACATAAAATAAATGTATTTCGTTGATTTTTAACAAAAGTAAAATTGAAACACCAGGTGAGCAGCAATCATCAGTAGGACGAAAAATACTAGATAACAGCTTAAATACATAGTGGAACGTAAGCTGCCCATTTGACTAAAAGCTCAAATAGACGGAGCTATGCTATCACTCATGTGGAACTTAAGAGAAATGAGTGCAATAAGCTGGGCTTTCATGGATAGATCATGTTACTGGATTGCCTACAAGTCACTTCTCTAAGCCTGGTACTTCAGGCGATTTTCGTTTAAATTAGTCTAAATGCGACATACAAAATTGTTTGGATGCTGTGTGTCTCGACCGCTGACGGATTTTGTTAGGAATTTTAATGAAAATACGACTGAAATACTAGGCCAACAGAAATCATCAGTAGGGTGAAAAATGTTAGTTATCGTGGTACTGTTAAATAACAGAGTGGAACGTAAATTGCACTGTAAGCAAAAAGCTCAAATAAAGTGAGCAACGTTAAAACAGCCACTCATGTAAAGCTAATATTTAATGAGTGATTTAAGTCGCTTGCATATGAGTAATTCAGTAAATTGAGCTCTGTTAAGTTAAGTTTCCATGGGCATGTCATGATCAAGGTTAATTTCGACTTAAACAACAGCTTTTTCTAAAGAGAGGCTGAAAGAACACGCATTAATACATTTGCAGCATTCCATTGCAAAAGGGAAAGGAAATATAATTTTAGGTTCACCAAGACAATATTAATGGCATGGCTTTACCAAGAACATATATAGTCTACTGGGTACCATACAAGGACGAGGAACATATTTTTGGGTTGGGCTGAAGCAAATGCATACATAATGCTTGACTAAGATTTTCGATCAATTTAATCAATGCAAAGTCTAAGATTTGCAGCTAGAGTCTTAAATTCCTGAGTACGGCTCCGTGATATTATTACTGTGGCGCAATGGCTTACCGGAAAAAAAAGAAGAAAAATGAGTAATTAAAACTATGGGGAGGTATGTATGTACATATATGTATGTTTACTCACAAGGTCAATGGCATGCACAGTCAATAAGTCCAAAAAAAAAACTCGAAGCGACATACATAGGTCATCAAAGTGCATGTACTAGGACAATGCAAAGCAGCTGTAGAAAAAACAAATTAATATGTGAATAATATAAATATAGAAATATATATGTTTCACCCAACTTATTGCGAATAGGTATAATTCCATTCATGTTAAAGTTCTCAAGAAACCCTCATAGCAAAACGCTCGATCTTGTCATTGAGTGAGCAAGTGGCTGAGCATACATTTATATGTGTGAGTATGTGGAACCTAAACTTCATGCAGAGTTGCCGACTTCCACTAACACGCTCAGCTATTGTGTCCGTGCAAGTCTTCGAAGCATACACGTTTAGAAAGTGCAGAGAGAGAACTTTTGCATTGCACACATACACAGGGTGTGTAATCATATAGCACAGTTAATTGAGCTTTTCTCAGTAGCCCATAAGAACATGTAACCATAGACATTGACACTTACGTTACGTTTTTGCTCTTCTCTTCAGTTTATGATTTCTGTATTTGGATATGTATATGTATGTATTTAAATTGGATATACATATGTATATACATATGTATGTATGCACATGTACATATGTGCATGTACCGAAGATTATTTTGTATGACTTTTTGTTTAACTATCCATGTAACTTGCAAAGTCAATTATAAATTTTCTACAATAAATTATTTTTGTAAGCAAACTAGCATAGGCTAATACATATAAAATATACATACGCATACATATGTATGTATAGATTCATATGCATTCAGCATATTGAAAATAAATAATAGAAATATTACAATAATATGTGTAAGTAATTAAAAATAGTAATTATATGTAATTAGATAGTTTGTATATAATTATGTAATTTATCACTTAATTATTATGTATGTATGTAATTCCAGGCAAAATGAAAACTTCTCATCCCAAACGTGATAAGTTCGGCTATTTGTAAACGACTGAGCGTAGCATAAGAGAAATAGAAGTTAATAACTCGACAAATACATTCCACGCTCTTACCTTCCATTCACTGCATTTGAATTGGTGCCGCATTGCGTGTGATTCGGAGTATTTGTGCCCACGTAAGAACGATCAAAGGCGCTCAGTTGAGCTTTAAAGCTGTGGAACAAGTTGTGATCTATGTATGCTTTCTGTGCGCCCGTCTGCGGATGGCGAGACTCTCTAGACTACACATATAAAGCTCAAAGCAAGGAAGTACAGGCGTGTGAGTGTGAGTGTTTTTTATGCTCATTCATTTTAACTCATTTCTGCATTCCACTGCACGCAAACATATTGACATACATTCTTTATTTAACATGGCATGGCACATTTAACATGGCATGGCACATTTGCTTCAATAGGCATTTAGTAGGCGCAAAAATAAAAATTCGATTTTCCGTGGCAAGAGTCGAAAAAAGTCGTCTTTAAAACATGGCTACTCATATGTGCAGTTTCAAATAAACCCATCACAATACATTAATTTGATAGTTCCGCCCAAATTAGCCCCATAATGTGTGAAGGTGGTTAAGGTATTTCCCGTCACATCGCAATGCAGCCGTTAAAGGCCAACTTAAAGGGGATTATTTAGTCTTAGAGAACCCCAAAGGAATGGACACACGCACACATGCGCTTTACGGTAGGTACTAAACGGACACTGCGCAGAGTGGGGGATGGGGAGTTGGCAGGAGCGGCCGCCCCAAAGACGCCAATGCAACATATTTTTCAAATGACGCCGAGTTTTACAAGTATAAGAAATGTCGAAAGTATTTAAGATATTTGCTCTAGAAGTGCGTGACACTCACGCTTTGTGACTTCGGCCCCCACGCCCCACTGCCCCAGCTACAGCTACAGCTGCTGTCAGAGTGCCATTAAAGTCAAGCGCGCCCTTAGTTGGGCTTTACAAAAATAACATAAGGGGATTTAGCTGCCCAGCAGAGCAACAACAACAACAACAAAACTGACCGCAATGCGCTTTAAGGCTTAGCGGTCAGTTTCGAAGTGTGCTTACTAGCCGGGCCATATCTGGTTTGGTTTATATTAAGGGTTAGTTGCGCCGCGTATGTTTTTTTTTTTTTTTTTTTTTTTTTTTGTGTTAAGGGCTTAGCTAACACATGCTTAGCCATAAAATGGCTGACAAAAGCAAGCGAAGACGCCAGCGTTGCCTACTCTTTGGCGATAACGCAATATATTAACAAAATAATTAAGGCAACGCACACACACACACAGCACACACATATTCAATTGCCACGCCCACCACACAGAGCTTACAAAGCCTAACGTTGCTTTTATGGTAATTTCGGTGTTGGCAAACTTTTTGGCAGCTAAAGCAGCAGCAGCAGCCGCCGCCATGAAAGGGCTCAAAAATTACGACAAAAAATAAATAACGTGACACAGCATGAAAATTGCTGGCAAATAGGCAGAGCTGCCAGAGCTGCTTAAGCGCAACAGGAATGCCGCACAGCCAAAAGGCTAAAAAGTAAAGAAACACACACATACACTCCCTCCCTCACACACACATTCAGCATGACTTTCAGTTGCTTTGTGCGCCTGCAGCTTTTCGCTGTCTGAAAGTGTGGAAGGGGTGTGGCGGCCCAGGGCTTGTTAACAAGCCATATGTGTTAGCTTGTAGGCGGCTTAAAGCCAAATAGACACCTTAACAGTCAGATTTACACACACACACACACACACACAGGTATTTTCCTATCAATAAAATCGCACAATTTATGAAGACAGTAAAATTTTATTGTTTAGAATATGACGCCATAATTACAGATCTCTGCTTGTCTGTTGTAAGTTGCATCTGAAAATAAAAGAAAAAATTAAAAAAGTAGCAATTAATAATGCTGCTGCTGCCTTTACTGCTCCTGCTGCTGCTCCTGCTCCTAGTTGCAAATTTGTATAGCATACTTTTGCGCGCCATGCACAAGGCATAAAGCAAAGCTTTCGACTGCTGGCACTGCGGGCGTCAAATAAACAATGAACACAAAGCACGAGCAATTTCGTAATAAAAAATTACACACATGCCACGCCTACACAGCAGAGCATACGTTTGCTAGCGTCAAAGCGAAATCGGCTTTTGTTATTGCACCTACTACTCCCCTCTCCCCTATCCCCACTCCCGTCACAGCCAGGACTTTGCCCCGCTGTCCCGAAACAGAGCAAGGAATTCAAATTACGAGTTTTGTTTACAATCGAGCGCCAGCCTCACCAAACGTCGTCGTCGTCGTTGGCGTCGTCAACTCTTTGCACACGAGTTATTGAATTGCGCGCACCCACCTGCCGAGACACAATAACCCCAACCGCCCTCCCTCCCTTCCCCGCCCCCTCTCCCTCTCTCTCTCTCTCTCTTTATCACCTGCGACAGTAAAGTTTTTATTGGCAGCACGCGGTGCTTTGTTTCGGCTGTCAAGCAATTTTCAATTTACCTAGCACTCGCGCGCGCGCCCCGACCGCCCACACCTGCCCTCCCAGTAACACCTGAGCTGGCTGAGCGACTGAACTTACCTCGATGGTTGACGGTTGCTGTGCTGCATATATAGACAACCAAGCTCAACCTGTTATCCAAGACACGACACTGGCTGGAATTCCGCTGTAGGGGTTCGGAAGGTGTCGGGCATGGCGAGCGCTCCTGAATTTCTTTCCAAAGCCTAGCACGTATATAATCCGAAGGGCCAACAGGCCGGACCGGAGGGACCACAACCTCTCGGCCCGCAGCCACATGGTCCACCGCCACATGGCGCACAGCTGCCCCAGGGGCCGCACGGCCCGCAAGCACCACCACACGGACCACACGCAGCCCAGGGACCCCAGCCGTAACTGCATCCGCCGCATCCTCCGCCACACATCTTGAGGTAGTGTTTTTTTTTAGTGCTGTGTTTGACAATCAAAATCGATAATAAGTATTTAGAAATCAAATAAAAATTTGGAATTTTTATTTTTATTCTATTTTATTTTCTTTTTCTCACCTTTGCTTCACAGAAAAAGGAACTTTCAAAAAATTTAATTTTTATATTGTTTGCCCAAAAATATAGGTGGAATTAATTTTGTGTTCTTATTGGGTTTTATTATAGTACTTTCAGTCCGTTGTGGGTAAGACGAAAGTTCTATAAAGAATGAGGTATAAGGTTTCCAGATTTACTTCCTAGCCTTTCGAAACGAGCTGGGCGCGTCATGGCTTGCTTGGATGAATAAAACATGAATTGTATGTGAATATGTAAAGAAAAAATAAATAAATATATACATAATAATAAATAAATACTAATAATATTAAATTTTTATTTAGATTAAGTTGACAATAAATTTGACGTTATAATTAAGCTAAAAAAAAAAAAATAATAATAATAATATTAAATTTATATATTATATTTTGGTCTAGTTTCTGTGCTCTTTAACTAGTTTGTGTTAAAGCATAAAGACTCCGTAAAAAAATAAAAGAATTTTTTTTTATAGTTCCTATTTTCAGTAATTAGGGAAAATGCAAAGATATTAGAATGTATAATAGATCATATTCTACATAAAGCCCACATCATTTAATTTTAAACTATTTTTAAAAGCTAATCTTTGTTATAATTTAATTTATTTAATTTATATTATTATTCTTATATTATATTATTATAGTTATTACAATCTATAATTTCATGGTTATACTTATATTATTATCCTTACGTTGTCTTGAGTTATTATAATTATATAATTTAGGATCAGTCTATAAAATATGTGAAATTTTATAAGAATATCAAAGGCTATTTATTAATTATTTATTTATTAATTATTTAGTTATTTTTAACAACTTTTTCAGCTAATTTCAATAGATGTATAGAGTAACTTATTCGAACTTGCATGTCTAATGCATTATCAGTAGCATTATCTTGCTTCTGCATTATTATCCTACTTCTTTCAATCATGACTTATTCCTCTCTCTCTCTCTCTCTTCCTCTCTCTCTCTCTCTTTATTTAAATATAAAGTTGACTTTGTGCCTTGCTTCAATAAGTCATATTACACGCAGAGCTATGCTTAAGCAATCCAATTGCAAAGTAGAAGAAGCTGTGCTTGTAATTATTAGACCTGAGAGTTCGTTGGGGCTGCCAGAAGCTAACGGTGTCAGTTCTTGCAACGGCAGCAACAGCAGCTGCTGCAGCAATTTTTACGACGTCATTAACCCAGCAAGTAGCTTCCGTTGCTGCCACAAGCCAACGAGCCACGAGCCACGCGCCACGAGCCAAACGAGGTGGCGTCAGAGCTTGGGTAAACGGGTTAGCCAGACACACTGAGTTGCACATTCCGGCAGCAGTTGCACTCGCAGCAGCAGCAGCAGCAGAGGCAGGGGCAGAGGCAGAGCCAGAGGCAGAGGCAGCTATGCGCCTGCAAATATGCAATGCAAAATAGCTGCTGGCAAATTGTTTTGGGGCCAGAGAGACATTTTGCACAGCTCGTAATGCACTAGCCCTGCTAACAAGGGTGGGAGGAGGAGTGGCTGTGGGGGGTGACGGTGGAGCAGCTGAGCACCTGCACAGCTACGGCCAAACTCTGTTTACCTAGCTGACAAAATTTAACAAAGTTTAATGCAGAAACATTTCGAGTTTGACCAGCTGTTGACCTTGAGCGCGAAATTGTTGTAATTAAATTCCCATCGATGCGCATAATTTAGCGAAATTCGAGAGAATTCGTAGGTTTTTTATGGCCCAGTTAGTAGGAAAATCATCTTTGCTTGTTTATAGGCAAAAACTTTTACAACATTGCAAACATAAAACTGGGCTAATGAGCCGCTAACCAGCAGGAGCAGCAGCAGAGGCAGCAGCCGCCTGGCAAATAATACTCTAAAGGGTTAACACTAACTACAGCAACAACAACAACAACAACAGCAGCAGTTGCTGCGCCATAACAATTATAAAATGAAAATGCCGCAGAGCCATGAAAATCAACGACTTAGTCGCACTTGGCTGCCAGGCAAAAAGGCTGTTAAATTTAATAACACAATCGCAAATTGGCTGAGGGGTCTTAAATTTATGAAATTTAAATTGAACCGAGCCAGAGGAAAAGCTCAAATCAAAGAAACCACCCGCTGCGTCTGGCTAGTGGGGGGGGTGGGTGGCAGGGTTCTCGGCAGACAGCAGCTGTGCAAGCGCTTTTCCTTTACTCCTCCTCCTCCTCCCTCAGTCGGTCTCGCCCCCCTCAGCCACCCAGCATTCTCTGGGGATAAATTAGTGGTTTTGCTCTCTCCTAATATAGTCTTTGGCAAATGCTTCGGCATCGTCTTGCGACATTTGTCACCCTCAGCCGCCTCACTGATTTAATATTTATTTTATTAATAGAAAATTAACATAAAAAAATTGCCGAAATATTTTGACACTTGGCAAGTGCCAAGTGGCTCGATTGTGTGAGCCCGCCCCCGTTCGCCCGGCCAAGGGGTGGCTTCTTATTATTTTGACACTTGCCAAACAATTGGCATGCGAAGTGAAAGCCCAGCTGCCTTAAAGCTGCTGCAGCAACAACAACAAGAACAACAACAACAAGAACAACAGCAACGGCAACGGCAACAACAACAGCAACGACAACAACGACAGAAGGTGCCAAGGCAGGCAAAATTTTATTATGGAATTTCGTAAATTAAATATTTACACGACAGCTGTGCGAAGATCTTGCGAATGCCTTGATTCAATATTGAGCCTCGAAAATAATTGAATTTAATAGCTCGCTGGGTCAAGGCTTTAAACTCATGCTGCTGCTGCTGCTGCTGCTCCTGTTACTCCTGCTACTCCTGCTGCTGCTGCCAGCGTGTATTTCGTTGACTGAACTACGGAAATTGGCTTTAAAACATAATGAGCCCAGGATTGATAACTCAATAAGCATAAATAATATGGGTTAATGCAGAGAGCATGATATTCCCTTTTATAATATATATAAAAGAAGCTGAAAGATATTTGCAGCGAACATATTACAAATTTACTCCTTTCTCTTAGACTACGAGCTCAGTTGAGTTGTCCGTCTATCCGTCTTCCCATCCGCCTGTTCGTATGAACGTCGAGATCTCAGAAGATATTGTATAATAGCTAAAGAAAGTTTGAAATGTGTATTTAATATGCAGAGAGAGCTTACCATATTTTTTCGATAACTCATACTGTTTCCTGCTTATCGACAATTATCGATATATTGATTTCACTTTTTAAGCTTAGATTGTTTACTATTAGACCTAGAGACTTCAGATTCACTGTGAATATACTTTTGACGAATCAAAAGATTTTGTAATTTACAGATTTTAATAATATAAATTAATATATGTATATGGATGTCTTAAATCGTTTATCTGACATCGATGCAGAATAGACAGCAGGCTCAAGGGAGGAGTCTCAACCAAAGACAGAGAGAAAGAGAGAGAGAGACTCGAATTGTAGGTGATTTATCAGGTTGCAGTCATATATTTAATAGATCAAAATATAAATGTAGTATAATATACCATATTATCGTTATGCTTTCTCCGCCTATTCCACTCTCTCGACTCTTGTTCTTCTCCCAACTATATTTCTCCACAGACTTACAGGTTACAGAGCTAAGCCCTAGCATATAATATTCCTTTCAAACTGTTGCGAATGTAATTAGCAGGCATTACAATTACGCATCCAACCAAAGTCAACAGCTTTGCGAGGGACAGCGACAAGCGCGCAGAAAATTGCTCATTTAAAAATAAAAATACTAAAAAAAAAGAGAGAGAAAAGCGAGAAAAGGAGAAGAGGAGACGAAAGAAAAGAAAAGCAGATAAACAAAATGAGAGCGAAGCAAAGGAGAAGCGGGAGCAGGAGCAAAGCAGGTGAGCGGAATGTGGTTGGGCCAACGAAAGGAGCAGCGAGCGAGAAAGCGAGCGCTGAACGCCGTGTCACTAATTCAGGTAATTTGTCACTTTATTTACATTTGAAATTAATGTTGTTGCTGTTGTTGTTGCTGTTGTTGCTGTTGTCTGTGGAGGACAGCAAGAAACCGAGAAAACCAATTTCCATTTTCATTTTGTGGGCAACGCAGCGCACAGAAGACAAAACAAATGAGTGACTGACGTGCGGGACGAAACCGTCGAGCGTGAGGAGGGGCAACCCTTTATCTTATGCCACACCACCCCCCATTGCCCACACCCGGCGAGGGACACGCGACAAATGGACAGACGGACCCAAGAAATGCGATTAACATTTGAGCACGGGGCAAAAAGGCAGCGAGGCAGCGAGGCGACGCCTTTTGTGGCGGCCCGCACGTAGGCAACTGCCTCGCTGCCTCGCTGGTTGACTGGTCGTTCGACACGGCGTATGCTTAATTTGAATGAAGTGGCAACGTTGTTAATAGCCCTTGCCACGCTCGAAAAGCTCCTAACCTAAAGCAGCTGACGCCACACGCCTCGGCGCTGCAGCAACCCTTTCACCTGCACAGGTGCTCAGCTCTTTTAATGATGCTGTTTACTTTGCATTTGATGTGACAGCCTTTCAAAGACAGCCACACCGACTGGGCGAGGGAGGGACAGCGACAGAGAGAGAGAGAGAGAGAGGGAGAGAGTGAAAAGAATTAGAATGTAGACCCGAGCAAATGTTGGCACAGCAACAATATTTGCCAAAAAGAAATTGGCTGAAAAAAATGTTGCCTACATAAGTGGAAATGAAATAGAAGAGTTGAGCTGAGCAAGTGCTCGACTAGCAGATACCCTGTAAGTGCCAGAAAATGTTGGCAATATTTGCCAACACTAAATTAGCTAAAAAAAATGTTAAATAAATAATAATAATAATTAAATAAATAAAAACTAGTATTAAATATACTCATACTCATGTTATATTTATATCTAATATATATACATTTAATGTACAGTAATATTTAGATGTAATAGGTGGTAATATGTCTAAACACAAAATAAAAGTCGAATTATTTTTATTTTTATGAACTATTACGAAATATTATATGAACTAATATTTTGAATTTTTTAGGATATACAAGATATATTAGGTACTTACTCTAGTTATAGATAGTGAAACTCATGGAATGAAAGTGAAGGACTTGATTAGATTGCAATCAATATAATATTTTAATACACTTCAATTTTACTTACTGTCTGTAGCTTTCTCTGTTAAACCTCTATTTGCATTATGGTATATTATGAATCGATATGCTAAAGCTGGAATTCAATAGAAAATTCATTATTATTATATGATAAATAATATCGAAAAGAGTTTGTTAAATTATTTTAAGCTAATTTCAAGTATTATTTTTACCAATATTAAGAACGTGTTATACTTAACATATTATATAATATTTTTACCAATATTAGAAAACTATAATACTTAAGATATATAAATATAACCTTTGGTTTTCTACCAGCCTATAGTTCTGGTAGATCTCGAGATCTAAACACGTCTGCGACAGTCAGATCGAAACAACCTTTACCTATGTCACAATATACCCTATTGAAGCCTCTAAAAATAAGTAAAACACAATATCTAATTGAAAATTAATCAAGTATTCAAAATTTGTCTTAGGTCTATAAAATACAAGATTTTTTTTTTTTTCAAATTATTAAAAGTTTAAGAAATTATTGAAAATCTTCACTGCATTTATTTGCTTCCACAGCAATTCGAAAGAAATTCAATATTATATGCCATTTTAATTTGAGAAATACATATATATTTAAAATACAATTGCTTACGAATTTCAATTACATTTCCAACAGATCTTGAAAAGAAAGAGCAGAAAACAAACGTCTGTAATGAAAATTTCAATCAGCCAAACGCCAAGGTAGCGTCGACATTTATGAGCAGCCTGTAACATAAATTCTAGACAAGCAGGGAAAGGACATGCACACACACAAACATACAAACACACCTACACACACACTCGCACAGCGACAAGCACATGTCAGGAGTCGCTTGCTCGTTTTCTGGTTTTCCACCTGTTCTTTGCTACCTTTAGCCATTGCCACAAATAAAAATAAACACACGTGCGCTGCCAGCTTCATTGCCGAAACGTGTGTCGAGGCCAGCGCGTCTCACACGACATCGAGCAGTGGGCGGGCCGTGGCGGCTGAGGCGTTGTGGGCGCGGTTTTTGTCAAGCCAAAGACAAAGTGTTGCCACAATAATAGCTGAGCAGCCAGCACAGAGCTCGCACATAAATATTTAAAACATGTTTGCTCTGCCATATTTTGTACACAGTAAGCAGAGCCTCCTCACCCCCTTGCCCACTCGCTCACTCGCTCACTCTCTCTCCCTCTCTCTCTTCACTCTTCCTCTCTTGTCTTGGAGATTCTGCATGTGTCTGCACGCCTGCCCGACGCTTGGCCGACTGCTATCCAGACATAAAACTCAACAAATTTCGCAACTGCACACACACACACACACACGCACATCCAAGATGAATTTATTTGCAATACTCTAGCTTGTCTTGCATTTTACTACTTTTCATAATTTTCTTATTTTATTCGCTTTGATTGGACTCAGAGAGAGATAGAGAGAGAAAGTGAGTGAGGGAGGTAGCGAAAGTGCACTTCAGTCGCTGTCAGCGTTGCCAGATCTGATTTCTTCATCTTTTTGCCATCGCCTTTTGGCCATTCAGTGAATTCTATTTGGCTTGGCCCATGTAAACAATAAGCTTAAATTGTGAGTGTGTATTCATATGAGAATTTCAATGGGTTATGTCACTCGAAAAACTACAAAAGGATTTTCTACTCGGTGTTGACGTGTGCATGTGTGTGTGTGAGTTTGTATGGAGTTGGGGTATCTATAATAGTGTGGTGCTAAGGAATTGTACAGTGAAAAGGGGCTATGAAGATTATGTATTTTACTTGAAGCTAATATTGAAAATTTATTAGCATCATTTGTAAATTTAAAAAAATTATTTAATAGGGCTTTAAGTTTTGGTTAACAAAAAGTAAATAAATAAATATGTTTATAAATAAAATATATAATTAATTTGCTGCAATTTAAAATATCATTTAAAATTTAAAAGCTGTAGAAATAATAATGAATAAATAATAATTAAACTATTTTCTTAAAACCTTTGAATTGAATTAAAAATGTAATTATATATTTAAATCAAATACAAAAATTAAATTTATTTTGTTAAATATTTAAAGATATGTTTGACAAATTTAGTAATATATAAAAATTTAATATAGACCCAATTTTGTAATATGACAATGATAAAAAATATTGAATATACTATATTCTATAAAAATTCAGCTCAATAATATTATTAAGAATATTTTGATTTTCATTCGTATTTAATTTAATAAGTTTTCATTTAATTTTTGTTTAATTTAAAATTATTAAATATTGGCTACTATTTCAACTTTGGAAACATGAAAAGCTAGATTCAGTTGGCTTGAAAGAAAGCGGAAAGCTTGTTTTATAAACTACACAAATTGTAAATTTATATATACCTTATTTATCAATAGTAATTAATTGCATTTAATGCAAATATTAAGTCCAAAAAATGATTAAACACTAAGCTGCATGAATAAACTACAAATTCACACAATTCGTTGGGCATATAAAAAAAATTAAATAAATAATAAATAAATAAAGAAATACGTTTCTTATAATTTTCGACTTAATCAGGAGCAGCAATCGAAGACAACTCAAGTCTAAGGGATTCCCTTGACTTGACATGATTTAAACAGATTCCATTAGTTTGAGTACCTACTTGATACATCTTGCATGTATACCCCCATCGCAGTTTGTATTACTGTATATGTATATGTATAGGTAGTGGCATGTCCTATATATTGTATCCACGTACTCCTCTGGCTGCTGTGCTAGTTCACTATACGCATGTCTCTGCGCTATTGTTTATATTGTTTTAATTAATTTCATTTTGAGACTTGCTGAAAGAAACACGCACCGCAGCCTCTTCACTCGCTCCACCCCCCCACTTCATCCCAGTGCCACAAGTTCTTTCTGCTCACGTATGCAGAAATGATAGAGCTCCCGGCTTGAAGCTCTTTGAGCCATAGCAAAAATTTTGGAGTGTCGAGCGTTGAGCTTCGACCGCAAGCCAAGTTGTGTGCTCTGTTAAGTGGGAAGTGGTTACCCCACCGCACCATCGCCCTCCTCCTCCACACTGACAACTCCGGGACAACAGACAACAGGCCTTTAGAAATGCCTGGCTCAGCTCTTGCCACTATGTTTGTGCAATGAAGCGTTGGGCTTTTATAACGCCAACAGTCAGTTAAGGGACTGCTGGATAAGGCGTGGCACGGAACGGGCCGAGTCATTGAGAAGCTCTAAAAAGCAGCAGCAGGGAAATTCTTAATTTACGAAAAAAAAAGAGAAAAAATCTAAGTTGAATAAAATAAAAAATAAAAATAAAAATAAAAAAAGCAGAAATGGAAAAACCTCGACGTAATAAATGAAACGTGAAGGCAAAAAAATACTGAAACTTAACAACTCGTCGAGGAAGACGGCGACGCCGGCAGCTTCACTGGACAATCTCTGAGCTCTGAAGCGATACGCAGGGGATATTCTTCTTCTTCATCATCTTTCTCTGATTTTTTTTTTTTTTTAGATTTCGGACAGACACTTCGGTTCGGCTGCAATCGGGGCACTGAAAGCTTTACGCTCCACTTGGCTGCTGCTTTGATTCTCACGGTTTTCATTTGAATGCGCCTGGCCCGCTGCTCCCTGCCCAGCCGCCTGCTGGCTCACCTGTATCTTTGAGATACTTAGATACGTATATATTTTAATGTGCGCTTTATCAACAGCTTTAGATAGCTGCGTAGAAACGAGCTCCCAGCTCCCAGCCATTTGTTAGACTTGACTGCATCAGCTCCTGCTGATGATGTGGGCGTGCCACGTTGACTGGGCAGGTGGGCAGGTGGGCAGGTGGGATGGCCAGCTTGTTGATGGTTTCGTGCTGTGCTTTTGTTGCCTCAAGCAAAAGATTTTAAGTGATTTTTCTTTGACTTTTCATGTAGTTGCTGCCCAACAACAAAATTTATCTTGATTCCACGTTCAGGCTTCATGCCATGGCAGTTGTCAGGCTCTCGCGATAATTATTATAATTTGATAGACACTATGGAACAACAAGTTGTATACACGCATATATAAAAATCAATATATTTATATACATATATATATACATATATTTACACCTTTTGCTGCTCTGCGCTGTCTAATTAAAAACTTTTGGCACGCTAATCCAACATGTGGGACAGGCTCACACCTCGGCTGGCCTCGGCTGCCTCTGCCTCTGCCTCTGCCTCTGCCTCTGCCTCTGCCTCTGTCAGAGCTGTCACAAAAATGACATCTTTCTGGCTAATTACAAATTCAAATTAAATCACAAGTAATTAGCTGAAAGTCAAAGTCGACGTTTTGCTTTTTCTGGAATTTTTTGAAGGCATTTTATGATTTGCAAACGCTATGAAATGCGCCTCTAATGGCTTGTTTGTTTTTGTTTGTTTGCCTGGACTTTTCGAATGATGGGGACGGGGCGGTGGCACTCACGCCCACATTCCGGCAAAATGAAAGACATTAAAAACGACAACAGACAGCTCGAAATGCTGGCTAAAGGTAACCAAATGACAGAGCGGGCGACACATTAAAATACATTTTTAATGCTGATGTCTTTTGCGAGTGTGTGTGTGCGCGCGCGTGTGTGCGCTGCCACGCCCATAGACCCCACTGGCATGGCACATTTGAGGCGCGCTTATATAACTGTCGCATGGACATGTGTCTGGCGCCCGCCTTTGGCTTAGAATCGTAATCAAAATAATTACTTTTATTGTGATTCCCCTGAATGTTAATCAACGCAACCGACAATTGCGAGCCACAGCCAGAGCACATCCATCCACTTCTCATGCTTCACTCCCAATTTTTTTTATCCACAATTTCTCATTTAATTTACATTTGAAATATTATAATGGCTTTCGTTTTAATGGATTTTAATTTCCAGCTCCAGCAAATCAAGTGCCATGTGAAGGGCATTAAATATACTTTAATTTTTTTGCATAATTCTAATTTCATAATTTCAGTCTTAAAGCAATGTATTTCGCTCCGCAATATGTGAGCGAAATGAATGGAGATGAGCTGTTTAAGTGACTAGATATTCAGATCGTTGATTGAACTAAAACTTCAATGCTTAATTTTACTTAATCTTAGTTCATAAAATATATCAGCTTAATAAGTATGAATATTCAAATTATTGTTGATGAGAGTGTATAGTAATTTAACTAAACAACTAAAGAACCACAGCGTAGGCAGATATATGGCTTAGCTAGAGATTTTAGCAGTAACATAGTCTGGAGTTGTAGCTTTATTTTACCCATTTAGCTAGAATAGAAGGAAAATGCGCTAAGCATAAAGCCAATATACTCTTTTTGACTCTTGAACGGATATTTATAGTAAAATTAGTTGACTTATTAAATTAAATAAGTAACTAAAGTTGCAATATTATTATACCAAATAAAACTTGAATATACGAATAATTATTATTAAGAATCAAAATATTGGAATTTTACAATTATTTATTTACGAAACCAAATTAAAATTATTATTAATGAAGCGGGCTCATTTCAACTGGTAAATGGCGTAAGTAATAATAAAATAACTATAAATATATTTTATTTTATTATCATTGCACCTCAGTCCTTAGACTTCCAGCAGTTTCTACCAAATCCTAATGCCTAACATTCTAATACCCAACTAATACTAATACAAACTAATACCAACAACATAGGCTATTTAGATTAGGCTTATCTAATCAGTCCACAAGTTAATCCCTATTTGTCTTACGCAATCAAACAATTATAAATGATATTTATATTCTCTGGCTAATTTCTGTCAGAGGAACAATCGAGTGCATCTGTCAAAAGGCATTGTAAAATATTGAGTGTGCATTAAAAGCGAACAGCTCAATAATCCATAATTACAATTATCAAATATGTCGGACTATTATTGCCCATTTACGAACCAACAATTAGATATAAATGATTATTTAATGCGACATACCTGTGACACTCTCAATTCATATACATAATTGGCGCATAATTGTATATTCACTTCCACTTGCGACACCAATTGGGGCGCTTAACAACACTGCGCTGAAAATATATAATCAAATGACAATGAATATCTTAAATTATGGGATTAAAAATAAATGTCAAGTAGGAAGGCTCTAGTAAAGAAGGCTCGACTAGGAGATACCCTGAAACTTCCAAGAAAGGGGCAGTTAGAGGTGCCTTAGTGACCTTGAGGGGTCAATGACCTTGAGGGGCCAATGACCTTGAGGGATCAATGACCTTGAGGGATCAATGACCTTGAAGGGTCATTGACTTTGGGGGGTCAATGACCTTCAGGAGTCAATGACCTTCAGGGGTCAATGACCTTCAGGAGTCAATGACCTTCAGGGATCAATGACCTTCAGGGATCAATGACCTTCAGGAGTCAATGACCTTGCGGGGCCAATGACCTTGCGGTGTCAATGACCTTGCGGCGCCAATGACCTTGCGGCGCCAATGACCTTGATGGCTCAATGACCTTGATGGCTCAATGACCTTGAGGGGTCATGACCTTGATGGCTCAATGACCTTGAGGGGTCAATGACCTTGCGGGGCCAATGACCTTGAGGGGTCAATGGACCTTGAGGCGCCAATGACCTTGAGGGGTCAATGGACCTTGAGGCGCCAATGACCTTGCGGGGCCAATGACCTCGCGGGGAAAATGACCTTGCGGGCCAATGACCTTGCGGCGCCAATGACCTTGAGGGGTCAATGACCTTGAGGCGCCAATGACCTTCAGGGGTCAATGACCTTGAGGGTTCAGTGATCTTGAATAGGAAAAGAGAAGGATAGGATGAGAAAGGGATGGGATGTAGATGGTGGGGAAGGGAGAGGGTCTAAGAAAGCTTGAGGGGAAGGGTGAGCGTGAGGAACAGCGTGGCAGGTGGAGAGATAGGGTGGGGTGCTTGTGGAGAAAAAAAGGGGGAGAGAGACTATTTTAATAATATCAATGTAGTGTATATTTTTGCATGGAAAGTGTTAGATCATATTTTACGGTATCTATTAATATATAATAAACAAGAAAAAATTCTTAAAAGTATATATACTTCTGCTTGGGTATGTAAATATTAATTAATAGCTTCGTCGATAGTATTATGCAATACTTAATGGAGTCTGTCTTCTTAGTTAGGATCCCATTTTCATTTTCAGACATGTTCTCATTTTCATGTCATTTATGTAAAACCCGAAAATCCTACTCGAATTCAAATTTTAGTAACCGAAATTCATTGTCGATCGAACAGACCTACGTAGAGCTATATAATTTCCGTCAATTGGCAACGTTACACAAATTCCATTGATCTAAAGGCCAATAATAAATAAATAAGTTTGAGCATCATGAATCTGGTGTGGGGTCACAAGGGACCGTACTTTCATGCGCCATGCCAGCGGGATCGCTTCCCCAGTCTGCTGGACGAGATGGGCGAGGATGGGGACAAGCTGGTTGCCCACTTAGGCATCTCGAACATGTCGGACATGGGCGCCCGCCTGAAGAGGGGTCGCAAGCCGACAGCCGTTGCCGAGCAACGTGCAGCCGATTGCGTTAAGGAGCAGTGTGTGCCGCTGCACAAGATGTTCTGCACTTCGGCGCAGGGCCTGCGCCGTGGCGTCGATAAGTACGCCCAGATACCCAAGTACGATCCCTATGTGGATGAGGAGGATCAGCGTGAGCTGGCTCAGCGCTATCGCAAGCTACTGAATCGCCCAAGCCCCACACCTGCCCAGCGCCAGGTGGGCGAGCCGCCCTACACCGGCCTTTGCCAGCACTGCCGCCGCCGGGGCAGCAACGATGTGGCCAACGACTTTCAGGGCCGACTCTACCTGCAGCAGGCCTATCTGCTGGGCCAAATCAATCTCATGTGCGTACACCCCGCGCATCCGCAATCGACTAAAGTCCTGCTTAACTATCTGAATCTTTTCAGGGTCTTGGACGGCCATCAACCGCCGCAGTTGCAGCAGCAGCAACAGCAACAGCAACAGCACCAGAATAACGAGGGTCTCCACAATATGCATCACAATCGGTACCATGGCTAACGTCCTATATTATTTTATTTATGCATTAAAGTTCAACATCTGCTTTCAATTATGATGAACATGCAACATTCATGTAGCACAACAAGTAGTCGGAGTGGGGGCTGGGGTGGATCTGCGTGTCTCACAAATCAACGCCAGCATTAATTTTCATGTAGTTCGTGTAATCACAGGCGCCGCAGCTGCTGCACAAATTGCAGCTTTTAATTGCTATAAAACTTTGTGGTATTTAACAGATGTCAACAGCACACAGCAAAAAATATGAAGTATCTGAACACGTGTCCGAATCCGGAAAAAACTGAAAATACAAACACTGAGTTATGGAATGCTAAAATGAGGAAGACAAGAGCAAGACACAAATATGAGCGAGTGCGACTTACCCTACAAACTGCAGTATCAGTAATTTACATGAAATTCGCGAAGTTATTAAAAAGCTGTAAGGTCATGTATGTGTGTGTTAGTATGCAATGCATAATCAGTGAAAGCTGCCTCTTCAAAATATCAATAGCATATTATAAATGTATAGCTACAGGGTAATTTTCTACATGTACATACATATACACATTTTAATAACAAATAAAAAGAAAGAAAAACAAATTTATAATGTATATGTGTAAATATGTGTATCTTAATACAAATCGATTCACTCAAAAACTTTCGTTTAACAAAGACTCGATTACCAAAGTAAGCTCTTACTCTCTCGAAATTCGCATTGCCACTGTAATAGTTAAATTTGCACTCAATACGAATAGTTCCCACGGTCTCATTATCTATACAACTCTCAGCAGAACACAGCTAAGCACATAGCAATCTATCCCTTTCGCAATGCTTACAGCAGTGATCGGACGTCTATTTTATATGTACCCATCCCTTTCATATGTTCGCTCTCTTAAAATATCGCTCATTAGGTAAACGCATTGTATATATTTGCTCATATTTACATACATATATTGTTTTTGATCTCAACTCTGTGGCCGCTCAGCTCCGGCTTGTGGATTTCGCATGTGCTTGCTTAGACACGAAGCAACTGTATGCCCGCTCACGGTGAGACTATTAGAAAAAAGCTCCACTTGTGGATTACATGTGTAGTCGCTCTCAGAAGCTTTCAGGCTGCAGTTGACACACACACTATTTGTACCTGTGGATTGCTCTTGGAGGCAGCCGCTCAATTTAAGTTCCAATTTGACACCTACTTGTGGATTATATGTGTGGTCGCTCTCAAGAGCTTCCTGCAGTTGACACACACACACACACATCACTGCATGTGTGCGTCTGTGGATCGCCAATTGGTAAAGCGCTCAACTAACGCACTCCGCTCAAACCTCTGTTACGGGCCAAGCTACGCCTTATGTCTTCTGCGCGCCCACTTGTGGATTGTATGTTATGTTATGTATGTGTGTCTGAGCATGAGTAAAATGCTAATTAGAAAATTACTCAATTTAGCTTCTACTGCGCTGTGCTTATTTCATTGAATGATCCAGGCTGAGCTTTCTGTGGATTCATAACTCTCAAGATTAGAAGATTACACGGAACGAAAAATATACTCATATGAACATGTGCATATGTATTCAATACACAGGATTTTATTTTAATCATTCACAACATGATGAATATATGTATTTATATTTAATTATTTATATGAATTTTGAACATGCTTACCATTATTCTACAGTTTCATGTGGCTCAAATAGCACCGCCCAATAAACTTTTTTTCACGTCTTATATTTACACTTCTGTTGGCTAATGCTACGCAGCCGAGTCTTTTGAGTGCCAAACAAAATTATAGAAAACACGTACAGCGATTTGCCTTAGTTTCGCAATGTGTTTCAGTTGCGTTTTGCTGTTATTCATAAACTATTTGAGCTTATCTGGCGATTCCATGTGCTGCCGCTGTCGCTGGTGCTGCTGTTGCTGCTGCCATTGCTGATGTCTTAACATTTTGCTCATTTCCATGTGGCGGCTGTCCTATTCATCCAGCCGTCAGCCACCAGCAGCAGCAGCAGCAGCCCACTTAGAGCTTGTTCACTTTGCCATAAGCTTTGCATAACTTAAGGCGCAACAGGAAATGAATGAACACGCCCCAACGACTCGCTGAACAAGCGAAAGCAAACCGAGCCAAACGAAACGGAACGAGACGGGACGAAACGAAAGGAAACGAAGCGGCAGCGAGGAAAAATGTTGCCATGGCACAGTTTTTCCATGTACTTAGCACCCATGCCATCTAATGTCATAGAGAGTGGGAGATGTGAGAGCGTGAGAGTGAGCGAGAGGGCGAGATCTGTAGAGTAAAAGAGCGCGGGGGAATGGGCCATATCCAAACACAAATTGCGCTTGTAATATCAATTTAAAGCACCGCGCCAAAATTACGCCTTAAATTATGCAAATGCTTTGTGCTGCGGCTGTGGGGGAGCAGCTAAGAAAGAAGAGAGAAGCGAACAGCAAGGAAAAACAGCTACAAACAACAACAAAAGCAAAGCAACATTTATTTCCTTGGCTTAGATATGTATCTGAAATTTGTGATTTGATTTTTATTATTAATTCAAATTTATTTCTTTGCAATTTGCAAACATGTTTTAATTAACTAAAAACTTTGACAGCACATGAAAATAATTTGAAAATAAATCAAAAATGAAAATAAATTAAATAAAACGTGATCAAATACCTGAGCGAGAGTCAAGAGTCAGCGTTTGTCTTTATGTGTGTGCTGTTGTGTATGTGTGTGTGAGTGTGTGTGAGTGTGTGTGTGTGTGATGGTGTGTGTGTAAGCAAAAACCCGAGCATAACTTTCATTTTGTTGAAATAACTTTCTTAATATTTTGTTTTATATCAACACACACACACACACACACACACACACATACATACACACATACATTTATAAATTTTGGCCTCTTGTCGTCTGTTCTCATATTTTTCTCTTTCTGTATCTTTTGCTGCGTTTCCTGTGCCACATTTCCTTTGAACTTTATCTTTGTTGTTTGCCGTTTGTTTGTTGCTGTTGTTGTTGTTGTCGTTGTTGTTGTTGTCGTTGTTGCTGTTGCTGTTGTTGCTCTTGCTGTTGTTGCTGTTGCCATTTTCATATATAGCACAACAAACATTTTCAACTTTTGCCGCTCAAGTTTATGCAAAGCATTTTAGGTCCGAGGCGCCCCCAACCGAGGCGCACCTAAAGTTTGCTCTGGCAAAAAAAAAAAAAAAAAAAGAGAGCGGCAAAACTTTTCGTTACCTTTAAGCAAATTGTCCCTTTTTTGTGGGCTGCGTTTGTTTAAGCTCATGTGTGTGTGTGTGTTGACAACAACAAGAACAACAGCAACAACAACATAAGCAGCACAACTAGAAAAGCACATTACAAAAACCCGGCTAAGCAGGATATGCACACTTTGATCCCATGTCGGTTTTACTCCCTCTACGTATGTGTGTGTCTGTGTGTGTGTGTATGCGTGGTGTGTCTGTGTGTACGGAATTGTGTTTGCCATATTTCCGTTGATATTTCTACTCAAAAAACTTGGCCAAGTTTTCTTTGCCTTTCTGTTATTTTATTTAGGCATTTTTAAGTTTTTCCTGCCTGCTGACCAAAATCGACAAAATCTCCTAAGCAGTTGATGTTTATGCTTTCAGCTCTCTTGCCTGCTGCTCTACACCTGAGAAAGGGTACCTTCACTTTGTCAGGTACTTCAAATTCAGTAACAAAAAAAAAACATCTATTAAAAATCCTCTACTTAATACATTATTTTTTTTTAATTTACATTATGAAGTCATTTATATTAAACATAATTCATGAATAATATATTTTATAATTTTAATATTTCATAATTACATCGTTTGAAAAATCTGTTAATTAAAATAAATAAATATATACAAATAAAATAAAAATAAAACATGAAAATACATACAAATAGATTTAGAAAAAAAAATAAGAATACAATTTGATAAGAAATTTTAAAAAATATATATACAGTTTTTATTAACCTCAAATTTCAATTAACTAAAATAACTATTATATATTAATCAATCAATAAACTAAAATTTAAAAAATCCTATGAACATTTATAAATTAAATATTATTTTACTTAAATTTTCTTTCTTGTTAAATGTTAATTATAATAAAGTTAAATACAATTTTATGATCGGCAAATAGGACAGCAAATAGGACGGAAGAGCAACAGGTAATCGTCTATTTTATTTGTGAATATTTGATCGCAGACAAAGTTTACTTAAATAAATATTTAAGCATATCGAATATTTATATAGCGAATATGAAAAAAAGGATTATTTTGGCCAATTCAAAGAGAGCTAAGCAAACAGCCGGTCAGTTGGCTTACATAATTATAATGATATAATAATATATAATAGCTATGCTATGATACCGTTACTCGATTGATGCCACAATGCAGAGGGCAATGCGCGTTGGCTGCGAAACAAAGTCGTGTACTTGACCGACTTGGCAATTGCACGGCTTTCTGGTCAAAAGGCAAACAGCGAAACGAGCAGCACAAAGTGAAAAATCAAGTAGCCGACATGTGTGCTCAGCTATTATTAAAAATGCAATGCTATTAATATAAAATAACTCACGCTGAACCAGCTCAGCTCAGCTCAGCTCAGCTCAGCTCAGCATTGGACAGCTAGACAAAGAAAGGAGGAGAGCGAGAGTCAGAAAGAGAGAGAGAGAGAGAGAGACGGAGTGCGCTGCACAGAAGTTGGACTACCTTTGGATTAAAACAACAATTAAATTCACATAAAACAAAATATCCTGCGGTGCTTTTTATGTGTACGCTTGTAATATAAATCCTTTCGGCTAATGGGAGCAACACACACGCTCTCACTCTCTCGCTCGCCCGCTTTTTGGCTGCTGTCTCGCTCTAGCGCGCCTGGTTGTGGCATTGGTGAAAGCTCAACGAAAGCTGCTCACAGCAGGCGGTTCCGTTTGTCCCGAAATAGGAGGGCGAAAAAAAGACAAAACACACACGCACACACACAAAGAGAGTGGGAGCTCAACACACACAAACACACACAGAACGCGAGCTCAACTAGCGAAATGAACTGAAAAACGCAGCAAGGAGAGAGAAGAGCGGGACACAGAGTGGTTGTGGCTGGGTGGTTCTCTCTGTGTGTGTGTGTGTGTGTGCTAAGCAGAGGTTAAGCAGCGCGCTCGCTTGAAGCTTCTAATGAACAAAATGTGCATGCGAATGATCAACGTGGGGGCAAAAGGCGAGGGGAAGTGTGTGCCGAGGGTGGTGCACAATGTAAAATATGCATCCTTCGTGTGTGATTAAGCGTAAATCCATTTTTATGTCTCTCTCACTCTTTCTCTCATCCACACACACACACATAAATCTACAATCGCACACAGCAAAGCGGAACGGCAAAATGTTTAAAATTAAGTGCATTTTCCTAAATCTCAAGGCAAACCTAATTGTTGCCATTTCTCAAGCGAAATGTCGCATAATATAGCCAAAGACTATTGCAAAAATGATGTAAAAATGAAATTTGGAATTACTTCTGTGAGTCAATTCAATATTGAATAAATTGGACTTTAATGAAATATTTAATACGATTGTTCATATTTTAACTCTCAGCAGGAAGAGCAGGAAGCTATGTATAAATATTAAACTATTTCATTTAATTTATCATATATTTATTAATATAAATTTTATTTTTATAATATTTTGAATATTCAATTTTTACTATAATAAATATATAATAACTTAAATGAAATAGTTTAATATTCATACATATTATGAAATATATAAGAATTACTAAATACATAAATACATATATTGCTATATTTAAATATATAAATAAAACTAGTTTTGATGCATAAAGCAATTTTATAATAAGTTATTGTTCAATAAAATAAGAAAATTAAAAATTAAATCAAAATAAAAGTAAAATAGGCAACAAAAAAATATATAGTAAATCGAAAAAAAAAAAAATAAATGTATTAAAAAAATTAATAATATGTGAATAACATAAATATATATACTTATATACAGTCGATTCTTGATAATTGGTACCCCACTAAATATAAAAAAATAAATAAATTCTATCCCCTTGAAAAAATCATTTCTCGATAATTTTAAGGGATATAAGATATGCTATTTTTTTGTATTTATTTATATTTTTTTTTATTTTATTTTTTTTTTTGTTTTAGCTTTTGTGCACCAAAAATCTTGTTGGCTTTTTAAAGCAAATAATTGATTAACTCAACTCGCCAGCGATTTTGTGGGTGTGCTTCAGTCACGTTGCAATGCCGCTTTTAATAACAAGTGGCAGTTGGAATTTTCATTAAACGCGACTTACACTGCGCTACACGGCACAGCAACATGCAGCAAGCCATTGAGAATTTATTTTAATGTGCATTTAAGTAAATAATTGAAATTTATTGCGTTTTTGTTTTTTTTTTTTTTAACTTTGTAGCAACTGTCTGGCAATGCGGTACAGTGAAGCGCAGCAGATACAGTGAATACAGCGCGTGCAGTACCGAGCAAGTACAGTGGGGCAAGGGTCACTGCGATGCAACTCAATTAAATGATTGTCGTGCGGCGAGTGATTTAAAGTCAAATGCAATTGAAGGCAATTTCAAAGTTCCTGGAAGAGTACCAGCCCCGAGTGTGCGAGTGTGTATACGTGTGTGTGTGAGTGTGTGCTTAAGTATTTCAAAGGCAAACAAAGACTATTGTAGTGGTCGACAATGGCACAAAGGCAACTTCAAGTCGATTCAGGCTGCGAACCCTTCACATGGCACGCACAATTACCGCGCCAAAGAAATTTTCGACAGCCGCTTTTCCAACTGACTTTTCTCTGGCCTTTTCCTTTTTCTTTTCGTTTTTGGCTAATTAAGGTCACGTGACCTGGCTGCAAATATGCCGCCTTGTCTGCGGCGTCTCCTGTGCAGCGAAGTGCGTCTGCGTTCTCTCGCATCAAATGCAGCCCAACAGGCCGGGCTCCCCTCCACCTCTCCACCCCCCCACCAACCCCAGCGAACCCAATCCAAGCCCATTCTCTTTATGGTCTCGAGCACTTGATGGCCACTAAAAGAAACGCAATGCATGGTTCACGCACAGACGACGAGCCAAGCGCCCATTCGCCCAATTATCATGCGCCAAAATCAAGCATGCGCCTCCATTTCCCCGCACACACTCCGCCCTCGCCTGACATGTTCAAAGCAAAGTTTTTCCATGGGAGCTTAACAGAGAAAATTACGCACACGAATTGCGCTGGACAATAAAAAAGCCAAAGCACAAAGTAAAAAAAAAAAAAAAAAAACAACAGCATATAAATTATGAACAGGAATGGGAGTTTGGGGGTCGGCGGCTAGGGGTGGCTGTGGATAGCCTCTGCTTGCGCGTCTAATTTGTTGGAAAATTAGTTTGTGTGTTTGGTGCGTGTAATTTCCATGCAAGTTTCGGTTTTCTGACGAGGTCTGCACTTGATTTTGATTGAAATACGCAAAGAGACGAAGAAGAAGAAGAGCAGCCAGCGGGAAACCAGAGAAGAGGTAAAGTCGAAGGCATGGCTCACCAGTTTGTGAGGCTGTCAGGCTAAGAGTAAAAGCTTATTTAAACTATCAATTTAATTGTTCAGTTACAAGAAATAAAAAAATAAATAATAATACATAAATTAAAATAACTGTTTACAGTTAGGAAAAGATTGTTTGATCAGTTCCTGATGCTTCCAAGTCACATTATGCAAAGTATAAATAGGCATGTTTACAAACATATTTATGTATCAGTATTCTTCATAGCATGCATATAACAGTTGACTTCTTGATTCGTTACACTCTGTTCGAGAGATCAACCGAACGAAATCATAATCGCGAGTTCACTATCTGAGCAAAAGACTTTAGTTCTTTTCGTTTTGCGTTAAGCGTCTTGAGTCACTAAGTGAACTTCGTTGGCAGAGAGAGACTCAGAGAGGCTCAATCAGTGGGCAGAAGAGGCGAAAACTCATCGTAAACAATCGTCACACACTCGCACTCAATGCACGTATGCTGTCGATGTGTTTAGCGAGCAAAACCCTCGCCATACATAAATATAAGATTTTTTGTCTCATTGAGCTCAAATAAAAGATCGGGGAATAACCAGAATGGAAAATTATTGATGAACCGACGCGTTCGGTTTCTTCCAGCTGGGAAGATAACCAAAAAAAATTAGCTGAATCGTGATTTTAGAACATGATAATGTCTCTTGTAAATGACGGTGCTCGATTTTATTGAATTAAATAAATTCAGGTCTATTAAATAATTTGATAATTTTATTTAGTATACAAAATATATACAGTAAGCAAATAAACGTAAACGATTTTTCACCTTAACTCAACTAAATTAACAAAAGTGCGAATGAGATATGTTTCATTAAATATTTCGTTCATTAAAGTATTTTCATGAATTGTTTTCAATAAAAAAAATAATAATAATAATAAAAAAAATATTAATAAATATAAATAAATAAATAAAAAACAAGCAAAGTACTTTAAGTTTAATTAAATAATTACTGCTGACTTAAGAAGTACACCTGAACTTTATTTGCCGACTGTACATATGTACATACATATGTATGTATGTACATACATATGTACAAAAAAATTATTAATAAATTAAAAAATTCAACAGGCCAAAATAAAAATGGAAATAATATTAACGTTCTCTAACTATTAATGTTCTAACTATTGGCATACCCACTTTTTTTTATTGTCTTTGCGAAAGCCCGAAATAACGAAAAATGGGAGATGTATGTTTACTTTCACTTTTCTTTTCTTTCACTGTATAAGAAAAGAAGCTCTGCTGAATGCAATGACAAACATGCAATCAAAAAATTTTCAAATATATGTACATATGTGTATATATATACATATACATATACATATGTACATATATGTATATAGATGCTAGTGCACTTCAAAGTGCCTTCAGAGGGTCGCCTATTTATAGGGGAGCCTCTTGCAGCGGGCGTCACCCTGGGCCGGAGATCAAAGCAGTCAATTACTCAACGCCGGCGAAGCTAGAGCAACGCAACGTGCAACGTGCAACCTGCCACAAGCAACATGCTCAACTGTTGCACTTTGAAAGCAGGCAATGAGCTAGAGAGCCGCAACGGCAGCAACAGCCGGGCCACAGTCAGCCGCAGTCGCAGCCGCAGCCAGGCAGGGCAGCAGCAGCCATCAAATCAAATTAATTGCCAGCACTAGTGGGCGTGGCAGGAAATCGAGGCGTCTGTTGGCCAAATGCAGAGCATCTCCGCATGCCCAGATCGTGCGCAGCGATTAGGTGTTAGAAGTCATGTGGAAAGGCCACAAATGTGCCACGTTCGCAGATCGTTGCAGCTATGTTGCCTAATTACGTGCAGCCAGGCAGTCGATTGCAGCCGCGTGGCTGCTTAACTGACTGCCTGCCTGACTGCCACACACACAGTGCATATGAAGAAACTTCTCGTCACGCGACTTTCGAAATCAATTTCATTCGACAATAAATAATTTCTTAATAAATTGCACATTCAAAATGCAACTTCCTGCAATTAAAGGCGGCCGCAGTAGTGCAATAAAAAATAATTGAAAATTCAGTCACGTAAACGTTTTGCCAGCCGCTGCCAGATCGCGACTCATTAATCCATGGAGCCGCACTCGCTCGTTGCCCCATAATAATAAAAGCACGCGAAGCCTGCTTATCGGCCCCACTCACAGTCAACGGGGCATATGACAGAGGGAGAGAGAGAGAGAGAGAGAGAGAGAGGGCGAGGGGCAGCACATCATATTTGGGTTAAAAAGGCGTGCATGCAATTTAGCACGGCTAGAGATCATCATGATTGCGAACATGTCTCCGCAGCTTCAATTCCGGCTCGAGCCTGTTCCTGCTCATGCGTTTGATTGGGGCTACAGCTGGAGTTGGAGTGGGAGCTGGAGCTGCAGCCGGAGTTGAAGCTGAAGCTGAAGCTGGAGCTGCCACTGCGGTTGTTAAACGTTTATTAAACTGCCTGCACCAAGACGAGCAGGTGGGCGTGGCAGTGTGCTCAGACAGCATCAAAGTCGAGCAGAAACGTGTCGGAACAATAAAATGCTGAGCTGGTAATAAACAGAAACTCAACTAAATCAACTCGAGTACAGGCGAACGCATTGAAAACCGAATCAGAAGTGGAGTCAATATTTTTATATACATACATATGTATGTACATACATACATACATATTTTGTCGTCTAATTGAAGCTAGATTGACAAAAAAAAAATGCAATTAAGACTGGTTTGGTCGGAACTGCTCGACTAGAGGATGCCCTGCATTCTGCAAAGAACAAAGAACAATCATTCTGCACTACTTTTGTACACACATTCAAAAACACATGCACGTATGCACATACATACGTATAAAGGTACATACATATGTAAGTACATACATACATATGTATGTATAAATAATAAATCTAGGGTCTCTATGTGTGTATCAGTGTTGCCAATTTTTGTTGAGCAACAAAAAACTGTTTTTAGTGGGAAGATACTTAAAAAAAAAAGCCGAAATTTTGTGAAAAAAAATCGAAAAAAAAGCTGATGTTTTTTGCTTTGATTTGACTGATATTTAAATATATTTTTAACAACTTATAATCATCAAACCCTTAGAACACGCTTCTCAACTTAAAACTTTGTAGCGTCTTGAATAGTTTCCTACTGAATTGGGTGGATGTTCTTATATTGGGGCTCAATACTATCAATGTTCTCCAAAAATATATATGCATGAAAAGGAATCAACATTTTTCACTATTTGAAAATTTGTCGGCAACCGTAAACACATGAATTCTTGTACTACACGCTATCAGACGAGTTGCATTCATTTTTTAATCTTTTCGTTTCATTTACATAGAATCAAAAAGTTTGATATTGTTGTTCACAATAAGTTGTTCTGAATTAAATATAAATCATATCCTAGTCTAGTTAGTTCCATATTATTACCGCTTGGTTCGTTCATTAAAAATTGAATTACTGAACTATTTGGTTTTAATTTAACTACAATGAAGAAAACTTCATTCTTCATTCGAATTATATATACAAAATACGAAAATTTCTTCAATAAATAAAAAAGTGTAAATAAAGCAAATTATTCTTTAACAAATCCAGAATTCCCGCTGCCCGCTGTTTTGGAATTTTTCCCGAATCGGCTTTTCAAAAAAGCCACATTTGACGGGAAAAAAGCTGATTTGGCAACACTGGTGTGTATGTACATATGTATGTAGGTCTAATAAATTCAAATTGCGCTTTACATACATACAGATATACATTTGCATAAAACTATACATGCATGTATATATGTACATATGTATGTATGTATGTACGTGTGTCCATTGCTCCATGCGCAGATATACATACATGTACATATATGTATGTATATATGTATGTGTGTATAAATCACAAAAAACTACTATGTACATACATACATACGTA